>NC_043747.1:26207799-26410299 GCF_902148845.1 Salarias fasciatus
AAACTATGTTGTGTTTGGTTCTACCTCCGGGAGGGGTATCTCATGTTTCTGGGGCCGCGGTCACAGGCCTACATGGCGCCCATCTCAAGTCCCAGTGGGGGAAAAGCCTGGCATTGTGATGCAATACCACTGTCCCACCTCACGAGAGCGCTCGTGAGAGCCGCTTCCCAAAACCGAAGTGGCCATCCAGGTCGCTACCTGATTGGCTGAGAGGCCGTCAGTCAAAAGGCTGAGAGACCGCCCAGCTCAGCAGTCTTCTTGTTTTTTCCAAAGTGGACGCACGGTCCGACTAACGGAATAATCAAGGCCTGAACCGTCCCACTGGTGGGACGCGACGGAATGGATCCATCTTCCCCTTCACCGGCGATTCCCTCTCCTCGTCAGCCGAGCAGAACGGCAGGAGCTGCCCCGGAGCGGATCGAGACGCCAGCAGGACCACAGCGCCGCCACAGCTCCGCTCTCCCTTGCAGCCAGCCACGCTGCACCGGCAGCTCCGTCTTTCCGGCTTCGTACTCTAAATTGACAATCCAGCTATGAGCCCCGGGCGCAGAGCAGTCGTGTAGAACGCTCCTCTGTTGATCTTGTTGATCCTGTCACTAATCCTGCTCCCGGATTTTTACAAGTCAAGCATGGAGGTTTACCTAGGCTAACAGAGACTGAGTCTGTCCAAAGTGCTCAAAGCATTAAAAAAAAGTCAATGGGTAAAAAGCTTAACACCTGTACAAGACAGAATAACTTTTCCAGTAGGAAATACATAAAATGTGGTCTACTAAACATTAGAGCAATCTCCACTAAATCTCTG
Source organism: Salarias fasciatus (assembly GCF_902148845.1). Classification (NCBI taxonomy): domain Eukaryota; kingdom Metazoa; phylum Chordata; class Actinopteri; order Blenniiformes; family Blenniidae; genus Salarias; species Salarias fasciatus. Next base: position 26,208,602 of record NC_043747.1, read on the forward strand.
TTAGTTAATGACCTTATCGGTGACAATAACATTGATCTCCTTGCTCTGACAGAAACTTGGCTCCAGCAAGATGATTATGTGAGGCTCAATGAATGTACCCCTCCAACCTACTGTATGTTAATTTCCAAACAGCTAGATCAACAGGTCGAGGTGGAGGTGTGGCAGTGATTTCCCACTCCAGTCTTCTTCTTAAACCCAAAACTAATGTTAAATTCAACTCTTTTGAAAGCTTAATATTAACGCTTACTTGTCCAAATTGGAAGAATCAAAAAGCTGTGCTATTAATTATTGTGTATCGACCTCCTGGTCCTTACTCTGACTTTTTAACTGAGTTCTCAGAGTTTTTAAGCAATATAGCATTGACTCATAACAAGATCCTTATAATAAGTGACTTTAACATCCATGTGGATGATTCTGGTGACAGTTTGAGTAATGCGTTTATTGCAGTATTAGATAGTATCGGTTTCACTCAAAATGTTGATGAATCCACTCATAGTCACAAGCACACCCTGGATCTGGTATTAACATATGGGATAGAAGTCAGTGACCTAAATGTTCTCCCTCAGAACCCTATACTCTCAGACCATTTTTTAATTACTTTTCAGGTTTTGATTGAAGACTACTGTGCTCAAAATGATAAAATTCAGCTGATACGGACATTATCTGAAAAATCTGTGGCTCGGTACAAAGAATTGATCCAGCCTGCATTTGCTGCATTATCTCGTGAACTCACAGAAATGAGCTTATTGACCAGTGGTGATAATAGTGATCAGTTTGTTGACAGTGCTATGCACTCACTAAAATCTGCCTTTGACGTAGTGGCCCCGTTGCAGCTGAAAACCAATCGACCCAGGCGCGTTGCTCCATGGTTTAATTCTGAAACCCGTGTTCTCAAACAAAAAACTCGGCAATTAGAAAGACTGTGGCATGAATCTAAGAGAGACAGATAGGATATTATATGTCAAACGAAAGGTTTATGGCCCCCAATAAACCCCCCCCCTCGCCATATGTCCACCATTTGTCCAGCGTATGTCCACTGCGCATTTGTCCCCCCCCCCCCCACTTACTTCCGTCTGAGGTCTTTTGAAGTTTTTACGACGGGTTAGGTGTTGACACATCTGAAGGGATGAGTAGGAGCCAGACAGACGGTTAGAGTGGGGTGAATTTATATTGTACCTGGAGATGGCGGAGAAGCGTGTCATGAAGACGCAGCCGGAATCTCTCATCAGCGAAACTCCTGTAACGATTTTTAATGAATTTTCAATCTTGAGCACTACGCCGAAAAAGAGCGTTATATACCTTTACCGGACTCAGATGCCGCCGGAAGAATTGTTACATGAGGAATTGTCTCTATCCTCATACGGCGTTGGAGGTAGCTGGGGATTTTTCTTCAAATATGACATTGGCGAACTCTGTCTTTATCAGTTGGACGGCAATGAGAAATTTGGGCCTTTTTCGTCTCAGACAGCTGTCTCATCGAACGATTGGGGTGTTCTGACGATGCTGCTTGACAGGCATCACAGCTGGTGCACGAGGGATAAAGATTCAGGAGACTGTGCCCGCTTAACACAGTCTCCTGATTCACAAATTGATCAGCGAAAGATGAGATTCTGTGCTGTATGGCAGACTAAAACAGTGGCGTGCGGTCGGTGGTTTTTCCGTGCAAGCATGCAATCGACAAACGACGAACGGCCGACAGATAGTTTTGTTTTGGAAACCTTTAACAGTGAGTGCGGAGTATACAGAAAGATTCTTGACTTACCATTTGATGCAATGATAGAGAAGATGAAAGAAAATGGTGGAAAAATAACCACTCTGTTTCACAACTCGCGTGATTGGAGAGACGTGGTTAGCGTGAGAAGAACACTTACGTTTTAAACCACGCCTTCTGCCTCGTACATGTCGTCGAGGACTATGTATTGAGAGGTGGGAGAAGTTGTGGCGTCAGTACATCTGTTATTTTTTTCTTCCTCGACATATAAAAAGGAGCTCTCTCTCGACTTCAGCCATGCAGAAGTACAGCAACAGGAGATTTTCTGCCGGGTTCAAGCGTCCTCATCCGGGGTACCCTGATCTGCTGAGTGAGGACTCTCTGCCTTTATTTTCTGAAACCCTCAGCCAGGAAGAAGAACAAGAAGACTTTCAAGCGTTTTCTCCATCATTGTTATCATGCTCTCAGAACCCGAATATTTCTGCATACGGACCATCCTCTGTCCTGAACGAGGATGAGCTGACGTGCGACTGTCCTCATGCCCTCAGCCACGAGGAAGCTGTTTCATCATCATCATCATCATCATCATCATCATCTTCGTTGTCTCCCTGTTCTCACCCGACAACCGGCTTCAACAACGAGGAACTGGCCTGCTATTGTGATTTTGAAACTCTTCATCAGCGCAGTCTGGTGCAGGCGGGCAAGGCCGCTCCTGTGCAAGCGGAGGAGGGGGAGGAGGAGGAGGCTGCCCCGGTCTTGGTCAAACCCGGGGGAGGTGCAGGGCCTACATCGCCAAGTGCTGGAGAATCTGGAGAGGATGATGTCGACGGCTGGATCTCAGCTGGTCTGATCGGTACAGTGAAACTGGGTTTGCTTCACCTGCTGAACCTGGTGATAGGCAGATACCAGAAGGAGACCTGTTACGGGTGCAGAACCAATCACCCTAGTCAGAAGCATCATCCGTGTCTTGATGTTGAGACAGATGGCTATTTTTCGGAGCATTACGACCGCTTGATGGCCAGACTTTTCACACCCAAGCTGATCCCATCCATACAAAAGCTGTTGATCCTCAGGAAAATCCGTTCCGACGAGGAGAGAATCAGAGCGATCGTGGAAACCCTGATCTTTGAGCTCAAATCTGTTCGGAGAGTGGCAGAGCTGATCTGCGACTTTTACGACTCTGATGTCGGACAGTCCGTGACCACTGATCAACTCTCTGCTGTGAGTGACTGCTGGACGAGTGAGTGAAAAACAAGAAGAAAAAAGAAGAAGGAGGAGGAAAGATGGGGAATTTGTTAAGTCAAACTATCGAGCTAGATGATGTTATTTCTCAGTTGAAGAGACTTCTAACCAATGTTATCTGTAAGAGAGTCCTGGGTTGTGCATACAGTATGATTACCGATGCTGAAATTCAACGCATGGAAAAAATTCATGCTCAAGTCCGGTCGTGTCGGGGAGATGCAGCATGGTGGACTATGGTGCAAAACACTATAACGAGTGCTTCCGATTCCAGTCTGTCCTCTGTATTTGCGGAAATTGTACACGAATTGTCTAAAGATTCTCTTTCTCCAACTAAGTACCACATAATATCTTTGTACACGCTGTTTGTCGATGCCGTCTCACTTTCCATTCAATGCGGGCTCGGTCTCAGTCCTTCGGATGAAGTGGACAGACTTCATTCTGCTTTGCAGATGAATTTGGATTGTTCTATTCTGCGTAATGTGTTGGTGATGATAAAGCCGTATTATTACTAGTCAGTAGCGATTGATTTCACTCTTGTAGAAGTATTTCTGATTAAACTATGCCTCGAATAATAAAAATACTGTTGAAGTCTTCCCCCTCCGTCTGTCTGACTGTTTGATCATTTACGACCCTACTGTAAGGGTGTGAGTGTTTGAAGCTAGCTACAGCTGCAGATTCTGGGTAGAAAACAAGACCTCACCATACAGAGACGCATAGGGTGTGCTTGATTTAAGGAAGGTAAGGTAAGGTAAGGTAAGGTACTTTATTGGTCATTATACAGTGAATGTACAACGAAATTTGTTTCTCTGCATTTAACCCATCCATCGATGCCACTGAGGCATTCCGTATGGAGCAGTGGGCAGCTGCGGGGAGCGCCCGGGGACCCATCTCCAGATGTGGGGTCAGGTTAATGGTCAGAATCACCTGACTGGAGGGTTGACCTATGGTGCATGTTATCGGTTGACGGGGGAAACCGGAGATCCCGGAGGAAACCCATCCAGACACGGGGAGGAACATGCAAACTCCACACAGAAAGGCCCGCACGGTCCGGGGATTGAACCCGGGACCTTCTTGCTGTGAGGCAAGAGCGCTAACCACTCAGCCACCGTGCTGCCCTAAGTAAGTAGAAGGAAGTCACATCCGAGCGAGATGTCTGGGTGCGAGGATGGGAGCGGGGTGGGTTCTGATCTGAGGAAGTCAGGCATCCTCCATAGGTGAAGAAAAAGAAGGGATCATAAAACGGGGGTAATTTAGTTCGACAGGTCTACTTCAAAGCTTTTATCAGATAGCATACGAGCAGGGGACGTCTGGGAGTAGATTGTGGGAACAGCATAGGAAGTTGTCTTATGAACAGGGTCACTCTGACAGAAAATTTTAAAAAAAAGAGTTTGTTTAGTTCAGATACAATATTTATATACTATTCTTAGAAGAAAATTGATTGTGAGCAGGTCAAAACTTTTCTCAGAAACAAACTATGATACCTGTGTCCGAAGGATAAAAAAAAAAAGAAAGATCTTTAAGTTTTCGTCCTCTACTTTTTCCACTATTTCAACAGTCACATTCAGGAAGACATTACAAAGTACCACAACCCCATAAAAAATCTTTTATTCCTCCTGAACAAAAGAAAATTAAGGCAGAGAGTTCTACATATTCATTTTATCCGCTACTGTTCTCTCAACATCTCTTTACCCGTGAGCATGCGTCTTAGCATGTTTGTGTAATTATATTTTATCGGTGGATCCTATCAAAGAAGAATTTCTGTCACCACCATGGACAGACAATAAGTCTATCTTTCTTCTATCTTGTATTGTTTGATCCGTGATCAGTTTCTCACAAAGAATAAATCCGGTCTAATTTTAATTCGTACAAGAATCTTTGGGCTTCTCTTCACACCCTACTACACTTCCCCTCAGAAAGAATATTCACTTCCTCCATGACCCAACCTCTCTCTAACACCTCATGCCGATCCTGTGATCTTATTGGAAGGATCAAAAGTCATAAAAACCACCAAAAAACAAATGCAAAATAGCTGGCTAGCACGGATATAAGTGACAGTCAGTCACTTCAGCTTGCAACAGGCAGAGCGAGGAAGGAGAGAGAAGAAGAAGAAGATCACTGCTTGAGAAAAAAACCAAACACCCCGTCAATAACACCGCAAGATGGCCGGTAGGACGAATGGACTGGAAAATTATTTTCTCTTTGAAAAAGTGTGAGAGCGAGAAAACAAAGTGCATTTTAATATATTTTTCTAGACAAGACTAATTTCTTCGGTGAATCATCATCAGCCACAGAGCCGACGACCCATTCTCGATGTAAGTACCATGGTTTTTAAATTTCATGTTATTTGATCAGACAAAAATGGATTTCTTTTTTTTTTTAAACAAGTTTTTACCTCTGTTTAACTAAGTTTTTTTTTTTTTTTTTTTTTTTTTTTTTTTTTTTTTTTAAGTTGAAGAAGAAGAAGAAGAAGACTTTAACCTGACCTGGGATGATTTTGGTAAATTGTTAAATCAATCCTGTATTTAATTGAGAATAATCGTCTATGGGGTCTAATGAGGTTTGTTTTGTTTTTACGATTGACAGATGAGCTGGACAGGCTCGATAATCAGACTCGAAATCTGACATCGACAGCCAGTGAAGCCCCAGGACCTTCAAACACAGGCCGTCAGAATCTGACAAGAAATAGGTCAATTATCACGGATTCTCTACAAGAGTTATCCTCTCTCCGTACCAGGGGTAATTTTTTTTTTTGTTTTTAAATCTTCAGAGATCTCAAGACATTATTGAGGTCTCACTATCTCTGTTTTATTTAAATTTCCAGTTTTTCCTCCAAATCGAGAAGACACTCCGGGGACTTCTGGTTCTGCAGTAAGAGCTCGCTTTTCCCGGGGTAGGTTTACCTGATCTGATTCATACCTGGTTGTACATATGAGTATATATATATATATATATATATTTTTAAAGTAATTATTTGATGTCTCCCAGCTCTGAGCCGTTTCGACGACATTGATCACACTCAAGTCTCGGGAGACCTCAACAACCTCTGTACTTCCGGTAAGTCTTTTTTTTTTTTTTTTTAAAGTTTATTAAGTTTGTTTAAAATAAAAAATAAAACTTCTGACGATCGTCTTCATATTAAAGATCTCCTGTTCGCACCTGGTCGAGTAGAAACCGCTGTCAATAGAAGCGAGGTGGTCGATCTCACTGGTAAGATTTTTTTTTAAATATTGATGGTGGGATAAAATAATAATGTCATGCATGTGTGTAACCTTTTCTTAAATTATTCCTGTATTTTAAGGGCCTACGCAGACCGAGCCTCCTACTACAATCCAGGAGCTCAGAGGCATGTATTTTATTCTTTCTATATTGTTTGTTTATTTATTTACTCAGTCTTAAATGATCCATTGATTAATTTTATTTATCTGTTTATTTATTTATTTTTTCAGCTCTCGTTCCAAGAACACCATCTCCACCGATCGCTGATCACGACCCTGAAACTGTGTCTGAGCCTGAGGCTGATCCTGGACATGACAGCGAGACTGACGATGATCTGAGGAGTAGGTTTTACGACTGAGATGTGGAGAAAAACTTTATATTTATAACATGTATGTATGTATTCAATTTTTTTTTTTCTTTTCATTTAAAGGCCCGGCTGAGGTACCACCACCACCACCACCACATCAGGATGGTGCGGACATCCACTATGTGAATGGTAAGTACTTTATTTTGTTCTCACTAAGTGTTCTGTACATAATTGGGGAATATATATCCTATACGTGACTTTTTCCTCTATCCTCATTTTTTTTTTTTTTAGATTTTTTTGTTCGAGATACGGAGTTGGGAGAAGACCGGACTCTTCTCGGCATCGTTAGAAATGCTGCTTTCGACACGGCGCTTCGGAAGGCCAAAGCAGTTGCTGCCGACGTTCTGAACTGGAGCTTCATGCGCGGTGGGATAGCATATCTTCAGTACGGTGATCTGCAACGGCTCATGGATGAGCGCTTAGAGCAAGCCTTGTCCTGTTAAAAAAAAGAAATAAAACATCCTGAAGCAGTAAAGCACGACATTCAAAAATAAATGATTGAAAATCCCCGAGCAGTGTGATTTCAGAAAAATTAAAACCCCATGGCGCGCATTTTAGACTTAAACTTTCTGTTAGAGTGCCTGGTTCGAGATCCTGAATCATTCATAATAAACGATGTGAATTTATCACCGAGTGCATTTCAATCTGGGTCTGGTTACCATTCCGATTCGTCAGCATCATACCCCAGTGTCAGTCATGAACCTCCTCCTCCTCCTCCCCCTCCTCCACCTCCTCTTCCTCCTCCTCCTCTTCCTCCTCCTCCTCCTCCTCCTCCCCCTCCCCCTCCTCCTCCCCTTCCTCCTCCTCCTCCCCCTCCTCCCCTTCCTCCTCCTCCACCTCCTCCTCCTCCCCCTCCTCCTCCTCCTCCTCCTCTTCCTCCTCCTCCTCCTCCCCCTCCTCCTCCTCCTCCTCCTCTTCCTCCTCCTCCCCCCTCCACCTCCTCTTCCTCCTCCCCCTCCACTTCCTCCTCCTCCTCCTCCTCCTCCTCCTCCTCCTCCTCCTCCTCCTCCCTGTCTACCCCACTCAGAACCATCTTGCTCCAATTCAGATTTGCAAAATGATGCTTCAGCATCAAGAATTTTGCGTGATCGATTTAATAATGTTGAGATAAGACAGACGTTAAACCTTCCAAATACACAGACTGTACCAGATCTAGCAGAGTTCCACGAGAATGTTATGAGAGTCATCGAACATCTTGCAGAGAGAACCAGGTCGGAATCTAACCGTAATGACCTGGTTCAATTGGAAATTGTCGGTGAGAATGTGCGAGAGCACGTTTCTTTCACTGTTGACCAGCATGGTGATAACATTCTCCCCGCATTTGAAAACTTACTCGATCAAATGGTTCAGTCAAATACAGATGTTGCTGCCGACGCAGGACTCGAACTCGTTGTTCAGGTTGTACGTGACTCGCGAGGTGGAGTTAAAAGAAAATTAGAATGCACTCTTGAACATGAGGTGTTACAGCGCAAGAGGCGTCACCTCTACATCGTCTACAATAGGACCGACAAGCTCTGTTTCTCCATATGTCTGGCACATTTAACAGATCCCAAATTAAATGATTCACAGGCTGAAGAAAGGGGAAGATGGTTACAGCACCAGGCAGGCTTGACAAGTCAGACTGAAGTCTCCTTCACTGACGTCCCTAAATTTGAGGAGCTCTTACAACGGAAAATAGTCATATTCATGAGAAATCGTGAAAATAGAGCCCTCTCGAAATTTGAGACAGCTTTCAGTGACCGATCGCGCCCAATTTTCTTGTACTTAGCTGAAAACCATTTCTCGGGGATTAAAAACCTCAAAGGGTTCCTTGGTGTCCGATATGTATGCAGTTTCTGTTTTCAAGGATACCATAACCCTCATACACACAGCTGTGGCGGTTACTGTCCTGTATGTAATGACCCTGACTGTAAACAGAGGTTGTGGAGCCCTGTGACCTGTGATCGTTGTAACAGAACCTGTCGTTCGTCAGAGTGTTTCGACAAGCATAACGAGCCGAGAGAGAGAAACCGTGGTGAGACGTATGCTAGTAACTGTGATATTTACAAGAAATGTCTTAAATGTAACTCTACATACATGAAAAGATTGACCGGGGAGAACAGAGAGCATGTGTGTATAAAGCGACGTTGTAAAACCTGTGGTGAGAGCCTCGCAGATGAGTCAGAAACCGCTGGTAATCAGGATCGTCACCTCTGTTACATGCAGCCTTTAAACGTAGACGAGAAACACTCGGAGAAGTTGATTTTTTATGACTTTGAGACATTTGTTGATCAGGCGGGTGTGCATAGACCGTATCTGGTCTGTACAAAAACCTTGAGCGGTGTTGAATGGTATGCTTACGGTCTTGACTGCGTGGAGAAATTCATCGCTCATTTCAGAAAACCTCGCTACAAAGACTCGGTCTTCATTGCGCATAATTCGAAAGGATTCGATAGCTACCTGATCGTTAACACCATGGTTAAATTAGGTATTGAACCCTCTCTTATTATGATGGGTGGTAAAATTCTGAAGCTCAGTGAGTCGGACTATAACCTAAAATTCATCGACTCTCTCTCTTTCCTCAGCATGCGTCTCTCTGATATGCCGAAAGCAATGGGGTTCGAGGATCAGTCAAAAGGCTTTTTCCCTCACAAGTTCAGCTCCGCAGGGAGTCTGAAATACACGGGACCGTACCCCCCACCTACTGATTATGGTTTTGAGCGTATGTCGCGCCCCGAACAGATGAAATTTCAGGAGTGGTATGATTCGGTCTCTCGCGGTGTATTCGACTTTGAGAAGGAAGCTTTGTTTTACTGCAAAAACGATGTCCAGATTCTCTTTGAAGGGTGCGTGAGATTCAGAAATCAGTTTCTGAATGAGACAAAAGTTGACCCGTTCAGTCGGATAACTATATCCTCAGCCTGTATGAAAGTTTTTCTCACAAACTTTCTACGTCCTCGCACACTCGCCATTCCTCCTCCTGATGATTACCGTCGTCAGGTCAAAAGTTACTCTCATGCTTCTATCCAGTGGTTGGAATATGTGTCACACAGCCGGGGTGTTTTCATTCAGCATGCTCTAAACAGAGGCAAGAAGCAAATAGGTCCTTACTTTGTTGACGGGTTTGCAAAGATCGGTGATGTGGAATGGGTTTTTGAGTTCCAGGGTTGTTTTTTCCACGGCTGTCCGATTTGTTTTCAGCCGCATGAAACATGTCCTCTGACTGGGAAGCCCTTTGAAGAGCTGTACGCAGCTTCAGAGGAAAAATTACACCGGCTGAGATCCTTCTACAGTCTACAGACCTGTGTGATCTGGGAACACGAGTGGCTGGAGATGAAAAAATCAGATTCGTGAGTAGGCGAGTTTCTGAAGGAATTTGACCCTCCCGAACCTCTCTCCCCCAGACAGGCTCTGTACGGAGGCCGTACGAGTGCGCTGCGGCTGCGGTACACAGCGGGTGCTGGCGAATCTGTGCATTACGTGGATGTAACTTCATTATACCCGTACGTAAACAGCAGTTGCGCTTATCCTTTAGGCCATCCCACCATAATTCATGAAGATTTTGACGACCCTCAAAACTACTTTGGGTTAATTCGAGCCGTCGTCAACCCCCCAAGGGGTCTCTTCCACCCGGTGTTACCTTACAAATCTTCCAGAGGTAAACTGCTGTTCACTCTCTGTCGCACCTGTGCTGAGATAAATAACCAGATGACCTTATGCGATCATGATGAAAACGCCCGTGCATTGACGGGGGTGTGGGTCACTCCCGAATTCAACAAAGCTCTGGAGCTCGGGTACAAAGTTGCAAAAATCATCAAAGTTTGGCACTTTAGCGAGCGTAGCGACTCTGTTTTTGTAGGATATGTGCACACTTTTCTGAAGGGGAAACAGGAAGCGTCAGGCTACCCGGCAGATGCGGTGGATCAGGAAAGCCGGGACAGATACATACAGCAGTACAAACTGGAGCAAGGCATTCAGCTCGATGCGGACAGAATCCGGTTTAACCCGGCGCTTCGCTCTGTCTGCAAACTGGCTCTGAACTGCTTCTGGGGAAAGATGGCAGAGAGGCCTAATCTAACACAGACCTCGATCGTGTCTGATCCTGCACAGTTCTTCAGTTATCTGTTTTCAGGAAAGTATCAGATCAAGTACTTTTCTTTTCTGAACAACGACGCTGCTTTGGTTCAGTGGAATTACAACGAGAGGTGTGTTGTTCCACCCGGGAGAACCAATAACGTATTTGTCGCTGCGTTCACCACAGCTTACGGACGCTTGAAGCTTTACAGTTATCTGGAGAGATTACAGGAGAAGGTGCTCTATACTGACACTGACAGTTTGGTTTACCTCCTGAAGGATGGTGACACGCCTCTTGAGCTGGGTAATTATCTGGGGGATTTAACGGATGAACTCTCGGGTGACACCATTTCCGAATTTGTGGCGGCAGGTCCCAAGACTTATGCGTATCAGACAAAAAATGCTAAAAAGGTGGTGATGAGAGTGAAAGGGATTACTCAGACTCGTGACTTTTCTGACAGAGTCAGCTTTGACAGCGTGAGGGAGCTGGTGGAGGGCTATCTCAGATTCCAAAGGAGTGATTCGATTGACATTCCTCAGCAAAACATCATCAGAGACAAAAGGGGGTTTCTGCTGAAAAATTCTTCATTCACGAAAAAGCTGCGTATCGTTTATGACAAACGTAAGCTCTCCCATGATGGTACTTCGGTACCGTTCGGTTATTAGTACATAACCTGATCTCGTTGCTGATGTTGATGATTTTTTTTTTTTTTTTTTTTTTTTAATGAAATGTCAGACTTTACCGCGATGGAGGAAATTGATTTTGATCCTAGATTTTGTACGCCTTTTTCATGTCTCATCTCAGGCCCGAGCGGCTCTGGGAAGTCATTTTTTGTAAAAAGTGTTTTGCAGGATTGTGAAAATGTAATGAACCGAAAACCGGATAATATTGTTTGGATTTATACTTCGTTTCAACCTTTGTATGCCGAGCTGAAGAAGACCAATAAAAACATAACGTTTGTGAAAGGATTGCCTGAATCATTCGAAGATGAGACCCTGTTTCCTCCTGATAAGCAACATCTGGTGGTATTAGATGATGTGGTTTTCGAGGCTTCAGATCATCCTGATGTGGTGCGGATTTTTACTCAGTACAGACACCACAAACAGATGTCCGTATTCATGCTGACACAAAATGTGTTTCATCAGGGTAAATACTCACGTACAATCAGTCTTAATTCAAACTATTTTGTCTTATTCAAGAACCCGCGTGACAAGCTTCAGATGAAAACATTAGCTCATCAGATCTTTCCATCACAAAAAGCATTTTTCCTGGCGAGTTTTGACGATGCTACAAAGGACCCTCACGGGTATTTAATCGTCGACCTGACACACAGCTGTCCAGAACAGTACAGACTTAGGACGGGTGTACTGCCTAACCAGTGGCCTGCGGTTTATATTCCAAAAAACAAATAAGACGACATGTCAGCGCGATTAAAAAGGAACGCTCCCTTTCTGAAAGCTCTGTATTATGCCACGCCTAAGAAGCGGAAGGATATTTTAAAGGACTGCCCGGCGGATCTCCTTCAGTCTTTGGCCAAAATCGCTCTCAATCTGTTAAAAGGGAACATTCCTCTCTCTCGCTGTCAATTTAAAAAACTCCACAGACATAAAAACTTGCTCAGACAGCTGGCTGATAGAAAGATCAGTCTAAAGCGGAAACGCAGCGTTTTGCAAACGGGTGGTTTTCTTCTACCTCTACTAACAACAGCCATTCCTCTCCTGGGAAACTTAATAGGAGGCTTGATCAATAAACGCAATTGAAAATGCAGAAAATGTATCTCGTGTCACCTCATCAACTAAACCGCCTGACTCACACAGCTTCAACCGCGTCTGATGCAAATGCATCTCCCAGCAGCAGCAGCAGCAGCAGCAGCAGCATGCGGCAGAATGCGGAACAAGACTTGGATTTCAAAATGAGGCAAATATTACAAGAAAGAGGACTTGGCGCCTATGAAAAAATGAAAAAGTACAATACTCTGTTGCAGCGTTACCTTAACCTGGTCAGACAGGGAGAAAATGAACTCCATTCTCTGACTCTAACGCTGCCTCCTGAGGAGGGGTCTGACAGACAAGCTAAGGAGCTGAAAAGATCAGAAGAGGAGGAGGAGGAAGAGAAGCGAGAGGGAATGCAGGAGATATTAACAAACCTACCTACCCGTGATCGCAAAAATGCAGAGTATGTTTTAAATAAGTTATCGGAGACCGACAGCGGCTGGAGTTCCAGAGGAGAGTTTATCTATAGAGGTAAACCGTTAAAGGGTTCTCATGTGATTGATCTGGTGAAAAACTTAACAGCTGCGTATAAGAAACCCCCAAAGTCACAGCCACGAGGGTGGAAGCTGTTTCTTGAGACATTATCTGAGCTGAATGTCCCTGAGAGTGCGGTGTCTAACCCTTTCGCTCGTGAGCAGTTTAGAGTTCTCAAAAACCAGACGCATACAGACTATGATGACATGCTATCTTCACAATCCTCACCGAGTACCGAGATGAGAAAGAAGAAGAAGAAGAAAAAGTCTACGAAGAGAAATATTCCGTGGATCGACTTCACACCGTGATTTAAATAACACCATTTCCAGAGTTTTTTTTTTTTTTTTTGTCTTTTAGAATTTTATTGACGTGAATAAAGTAAAAATGAATGAGATACAGAGTCTGATTTTTTTTTCGCAAAAGCAAAGCAATACAATTCATATTTTATAACAATCTCTAAACATTTGTAACGTACATGCGAGTTGATGTGGAGAAGACGAAGGAGAAGCAGTGATGCATCGTTGAAATTTCATAACAAACTTTCTCACCAAAACATCATTATGTATCACACTGTTTGTGTAGCGAGCTAGCACTTGTTTGTAAGACAAACCACTGGCTCTATGACACAGGTAAAAGACACAGTGATGCCCGCAGACGGTAGACAGCTCGTGTTGGAGTTGACGGTTGTGATAAATGATGTTTCTCGTCCCACCATAATTTTCCAGAAAACCAAGGATGCTTTTCGGATAATAATGGTTGTCAGGACTTAATCCGAAGGAGTCGAAATAGGTGGAAACCCCTCCTTCTTCCAGCGTGATTGCTAACCAGTGTTCACCGGGTAGATAGTGAGGGTGGGTGTTTACGATATAATACGCTGGTAACTTTGACGCGGGATGGTTCTGTAATTCATCCGAAGCCCAGACACCGCAGAACGTGTCACCTAACAGATGGTTCATGAGTATTTCCAATTCAGCCTTGTTCATCCTTTTATTCAGTAATAATCCACCAGCACCTGTCGTTTCGAATTGATCTCGAGGATAGTATCGTACGCTGCGTAAACCACCAGAGTCGCCGTATGCGGTAAGGGGACCCTGAATCTCATCTCCAGTCTTAAAGTCCCGCTTGAAATGGGGTTCAGAGCTTCCACGTCCTCGTCAGGGTTTAGATTAAAAACAAATAAGCTATAGCCGTTTTCAAAATCGTCCCTGTCGATGCATAGAGGTAAATCTTTCAGGTGTCTCCCGGTGGCGGTGTACAGATTGTAAAACTCTCTGACCGAAATGCTTTGGTCAAATCGTGGCTGGAAAGCTTTTGAAGGGATCTGTCTCCTGTCCTGACAGAGAGCTAGATATTCCACATCGCAGTGTTGACAATCGAATGGGCACATGTCCCTCCGCCCAGTAAATGCGTTATGGTTGACCAACCCTAGAACCACGTATTTAGGCATCGTGCCTAGGAAAAGATTCTCCTGATTGCATACTCTCGAGTTTTGTGGAATCGAGTAAGTTTTCACATTGATTCTGGATATCGGGTAGAGCGCGTTACCTTTCATCAGGGCCGCTGCATGTCCCAGACGCACTGCTGGGGAGACTGTGACCTTTTTCACAAACAGAGAGGCGCCGAGTATTTTTAATTTGAAATCAGAATTGTTCGGAGCCATTAAACAGAACGCATCACTGCCTCTGGTTAGCTTGATCCACATGTCTACGCTGTTTAATAACAGCCGTTCGCAAAAGAAAATGTCGGCGTGTAGAGGACCCATCACGTGAAACTCGCTAGAAGCTGCACTAAATTTCGCCCTCTCGACCAGGCCTCTGTTGGGACCGTCAGCTCCGATGTTGATAGAATTCATAGCCCTAGAAGTATCTTTGTAAAAGAGACCTGCTGTGAACTGGCTTTTCAGAGATGCGTCTGAAAAGTTCAGCAGGGTTTCGATGATGGCTCTGTACGGATGAGTAGCGCTGGATTGAGAAATGAGTCTGTCACCCAGGGTCACATCCACCTGTGAGAAGATGGTGTTGAAGGGGTAGTTAATCACCCCGACACCCGCATCCCGAGCCAGATTTGTCCCGTCCCCGTTAACAATCTGCAAACGTAGATGAAGGAGGGTGTTGGCGAGATCCAAATACCTATCCCCATCGCCAGGGATGAAAAATTCAACGGGACCACTGTCACCCAGGGTCACATCCACCTGTGAGAAGATGGTGTTGACGGGGTAGTTAATCACCCTGACACCCGCATCCCGAGCCAGATTTGTCCCGTCCCCGTTAACAATCTGCAAACGTAGATGAAGGAGGGTGTTGGCGAGATCCAAATACCTATCCCCATCGCCAGGGATGAAAAATTCAACGGGACCACCGTCTGTCAGCGCAGATATTGGCATAACCTCCAGATACTGACTCTGCTCAATAGAAAACTGTGTAGCCGGAGCACCGAATAAGTCCAGCTCTGACATGGTGCATTCTTGTGATTTAGTATGCAAAAGAGCCATGGTTAGGAGAATATGTCGTCGGACCTCCTTCTCTTTGGAGCTCTTCTCTGCACTGATTTCTTGCTCCCTTTTGTCTTCCGCTTTTTATGCGTTGCTAAACGACGCCCCGGCGGTCGTTTTCCAGGTCTGCGTGCCAGAAGCATGAGTCCCGATCCTGCCTGATCCTCTGCCTCCGGTTCCTGGTTCCGAGTCACGCGTCTCACGACGTGTCCGACAACATCAGAAGCAATGTTTTTAGCCGCCGATTTTAAATGAGGCCTCGCAATGGCGAATCCTCTCTTGAACAGAGGTGTAACAAAACGAAATAATTTTGAAAACATAGACCCTATCCCTCTACCGTACATCATAGGGGCTCCATTAAATCCTGGTAAATCTCCTCCCACCTGATTTTCATAATAATTCACAAACCTGTAAATGTCAGGTTTAGAGTATAACCGTGTCATTTTATTATAAAACTGTATCACGGAAAAAAAAAAATCGGAGCAACACCTCACAACGAACAGTTACCCTCGTAGGATGTCTGGTACTGAGCGATATCTTTGCGGGTTGAAGAGTTATATAGACTGGTTTTTTCAGGTTGTGGGTCTGAAGTGAAGCGTAACAATAGATTTACCAAAGCTGAAGTTTGCTGGTTTGTTCTGATCCGTTTTTATCTGGACCTCGATATTTTCAATATGCTGCTTGGCCACTGGTAAATAATAGGCGGGGTTGAAGCGCTGTGTGACAAACTCTCCGAATGTACCCTGGATCTCAACGCTTCTCAAAAGCGGAGCGTAAACGTCCCCTACCAACTGCGGGCGAACCACATCGCTGTAACAGTAAAGATGATAAAAACCAGCCCTTAAATCTACAGGATAGGGAGCTGTCTTCTCCTCAAAATTGAACCATTCTCCGGCTTTGAGTCCGATCATGTACGCCAAAGGTGGGTAGAAACATACATGGATTTTACCACTTGCCAGGAAATCAAATTGCTTTAGGTTGTGATTAAATACGGGAACAATATCGGCATAGACTTTTAATGGGTGTACGCTGTTGAAATGTCCTCCCTGAAAATAATGACGAGAAACTTTGCTCTCTGTCCCAGGTTCTCGAGGCTTCCGCCTCCAGTCAAAGTAAGCCTTCTCATGAGGTACGTTATACCATGTGTGTGTGGATAGGAAATCTCTGTTAAAGCGACCTCCCATTCTCCTATTAAGTCAATGTGTTGTGCTAAATCTACACGGAAACTGTCACTCTTATTATCTTTGAAAACTTCCAAGCTTGCGTTGGAGGGTAGAGTAATGTAAAACCCCTTATCCCTCGAACCGTACATGATGGAATGATGGTCTGTGTAAGCGGTTGAGGTTTTTATATATCTTTTAAATCTGCGGCCTTCACCCAGCTGTTGAATTTTTCAGGCCAGTTTTTCCACCGCACCAAGACCTGTTTTTCCCCTCTCACGGTACGTTTATTCAGAATTTCTTCTACGTGATATGTCCTGTCTCCAGCCATATCCACTTTCTGAAGCTCCTGCTCATAGAATGAACCTTCAATCACTTCCCCGTCATAGTCTTTGAGTTTAAATACCATCGGAGTACGCGGGATGCATTCTGACACCGTAAAAACTTCGTCCGTGAAACTCTGTTCGTATTTTTTATCAAAGACCC
Source organism: Salarias fasciatus (assembly GCF_902148845.1). NCBI lineage: Eukaryota > Metazoa > Chordata > Actinopteri > Blenniiformes > Blenniidae > Salarias > Salarias fasciatus. The sequence continues at coordinate 26,225,575 of NC_043747.1, forward strand.
CTCACAACTTGGATATTCTGACAACATCGCCCACCTTAAATCCTACCTTTACTTTTTGTTTTCTCTTGTCTGGTGGTGTAGGCGTACCATACAAATTGTGAAACACACGGCGGGTATTTTCCTTAGTCACATCAACCGGACGCATTTTTATACTACTGTGGTGAGTGTTATTATAGCTTTTTACTAAGTCTGGTAGGACTTCCACGTACCGTCTAGTGTTCTTAGCAGTGAAATATCTCCACATTCTGGTCTTTAATGTTCGGTTAAATCTTTCAACCACGGAGGCTTTTAGATCACTGGCTGTGGCAAAATGTATGATGTTGTGTTTCCTCATCAGAATCTTGAAACTTTTGTTGAAAAATTCTCTTCCTGCATCAGTCTGTAGTTTTTCAGGCATCTGGCCCTCGCGAAAGACGGATTCAAAGGCAGACACCACCTCGGTCGCGGTCTTCTTTCTCAAAGCTCGCACGTACGCTAATTTGGAAAACACATCGATGACCGTGAGTAAATAACTATACCCATCATTTTCATCCGGATGCGCAGTGGACATACGCTGGACAAATGGTGGACATATGGTGAGGGGAGGGGTTTATTGGGGGCCATAAATCTTTCGTTTGACATATAATATCCTATCTGTCTCTCTAATCTAAATCAGAACAATCTCTGAAGGCCTGGAAATGTAGCTTGCTAAGCTATAAACAAACTCTTTTTAAAGCCAAGACATTATATTACTCTCGTTTAATAGAAATAAACAAAAATAACCCTCGGTTTCTATTCAACACTGTAGCCAGACTGACAAACAGTCATACTGTAGTGGAACCAGTAATCCCAGAATCTTTAAACTGCCATGACTTTCTTAAATTCTTTAATGATAAAATCATAACCATTAGAGGTAAAATCAGTGAAGCGCTTTCCTCAGATCAAGCTCAGGGAATCCAGCCACTGCCTCCACCTGAAATACCTGAAATACTAGATAGTTTCTCATCAGTAAATGGGGCTGAGATTACTTCAATTGTAATGTCTTCTAAAACCTCGACCTGTCTCCTAGATCCAATTCCAACTAAGCTTTTCAAAGATATTCTTCCAGTTATCTTAAATACGACCATAACTATAATAAATACCTCTCTAGAAAATGGCTATGTGCCACAGTCATTTAAATTCGCAGTAATCAAACCACTGCTGAAAAAACCTAATCTCGATCCTGATATTCTAGCTAACTACAGACCGATATCAAATCTGCCTTTTATTTCAAAAGTCCTGGAAAAAGTTGTGGTTAAACAGCTTTACCGCCACCTACAGGACAATAGTTTATTTGAGAAATTTCAGTCAGGATATAGAGCTTATCACAGCACTGAGACTGCGTTAGTTAAAGTCACTAATGACTTGCTGTTGGCGGCTGACGCAGGTCTAGTCTCAATCCTGGTTCTCCTAGACCTCAGTGCAGCTTTTGATACAATCGACCACAATATTCTCCTGCAGAGGTTAGAATGTGAGGTTGGCATCAGAGGAAAAGCCCTCTGCTGGTTCAAATCCTATTTATCTAATAGGTACCATTTTGTTCACGTTAACCAACAGTCCTCACCGTGCTCCCAGGTCAGTTATGGGGTTCCTCAAGGGTCCGTGCTCGGGCCAATTTTATTTCTGTTATATATGCTTCCTTTAGGGAACATAATTAGAAGTCACGATATCAATTTTCATTGCTATGTAGATGACACACAACTGTATTTATCTATGAAACCTGATCAAACTAATCAAATAGACAGACTCAGTGACTGTATCAGAGAAATTAAAACCTGGATGACTACGAACTATCTCCGTCTGAATCCTGGCAAAACAGAGGTCATTATACTAGGCCCCCATAAACTGAGAGAGTGTCTATCCAAACAGATTATCACCTTAGATTACGTCAGTGTATCCTCCTCCTCTACTGTGAGGAACCTCGGGGTCTTATTTGATCAGGATATCTCATTTAAAGCACACATCAACCTAGCTTGTAAAACAGCATATTTCCACCTGCGCAACATAGCTAAAATAAGAAACATTCTACCTAGAAGCGATGCAGAAAAACTCATCCATGCATTTGTTTCTACTAGATTAGACTACTGCAATTCCCTTCTCGCAGCCTGCCCAAAAAGTGTATTAAAAAACTTTCAGTTGGTTCAAAATGCGGCCGCCAGATTATTAACCGGAACTAGAAGACGTGAACACATTACTCGCGTTCTAAAATCTCTTCACTGGCTTCCAGTCGAGTTTAGAGTTAGATTTAAAATCCTTCTCCTCACTTACAAAATCCTAAATGGGATGGCTCCAACCTATCTCAAAGATGCTTTAACGCCTTATCAACCAATCAGAGCACTTCGCTCTCAAAATGCAGGGTTACTGGTGACTCCTAGAGTCTCTAAATGGACATTAGGTGGAAGAGCCTTCAGCTATCAGGCACCATTTTTATGGAACCAGCGTCCAAGTGGTGTCAAAGAGGCAGACACAGTCTCCACATTTAAGGTTAGGCTCAAGACGTTTCTCTTCGATGCAACCTATGATCAGGTCAGCTAGGGATCCTAAACTAAACTAAACTAAACCAAACTAAACTAAACTAAACTAAAACAAACCAAACCAAACTACAGTAAACCAAATCAAACTAAACTAAACTAAACTAAACTAAACTAAACTAAACTAAAGTAAACTAAACTAAACTAAACTAAACTAAACCAAACTAAACCAAACCAAACCAAACTACACTAAACTAAACCAAACCAAATTACACTAAACAAAATTAAACTAAACCAAACTGAATTAAACTAAACTAAACTATACTAAACTAAATACTAGTTTAAACAGTTAAGTATCCACAAAGCTGCCCTAGGAGCTAGAATGCTGTGGGAAGTACGGTGCACTGAGCCCTATCCTCTAATGTCTGAATGTTATTCCCTTTAGTCCATTCATTGCTTTTCACCTGTTGTCCCCCCCTTCGAGGGGGAGTCTTCTCCAGTTTCAGTTGCTGACTCCACTATTACGAGGGCCTACGAACAAGCTCTGGCCGGACCGGGAGGACACTCCTGTCGGTCCTACCCGTGGACTGGCTTCGGTTCTACTGCTGGGATCCGTGGTTCCTGTGCTGGACCGTCCAACCGACTGTACTCAACATTGTCCTAGGCTTTACTTCTTATTCTCTCATGCTAGCTGTTGCCAAAGCTGTCCGTCCCTGGGAGAGGGATCCCTCCATACTGTGGTTCTCCCCAAGATTTCTTCTTTTCCCACTGGGTTTTTGGAGTTTTTTCTTGCCGGATGTGAGGGTCGAAGGCGGTGGTTGCTTCGTTCTGTCTCGTTACTGCAAATATTGACATATTACCATTATGCTTATTCACTGTTTTTACTTTACCGACCAATGTAACATCTTAAAGCCCTCTGAGGCAACTGTTGTTGTGATATTGGGCTATACAAAAATAAATTGATTGATTGATTGATTGATTGATTCCCTTTGCAGCCCAGAGCATCTGGTCTGGACGGACTGGACCTCTTTCTTCACGTGAAAACCCCAAAAAGAGCCACTTAAGCCCGACTGGACGCAGTTGGACGACCGAGTTGGGACGACGGTCCCAACTCAACTCATCAGCTGACAGGAAACACACAGAGCAACTGAGCGCCGCTCTTTAAGTCCCTCATCACACAGAGGTGGGTGGCCTGGGCTTAGATAGAAGTTAAATTAAGATTGTGCTTCTAGTTCTCATCCAGATCAATATCCTCTGAAATAATTCATTTCAAACACATCACAATCCGGCCATCCCAGAAAAAAAGATAAACAGTAATGAGAGAACAGTGGCAGTATCTTCGGTTGCGGTGCAGATTCAGACTGGACTAATATGACGAATTGGACAGGATTAAAAACAGACATAATTCATAATTGTTATTAGGGGTGAGCCAAACACTCATTTTAAAGGAGTACTCGTCAGCCGGATGTCTGACCTTTAGTGTCAACACAACTTCACTGAAACACTCAAACATGGAGTCTGACCTCAGAGTCTGCAGACCACAGAGTGGACTCTCCAGAAAACCACACAGCTGCTCAACTCCTGAATCTTGGATATCAGGGTTCACACTCAGTTCCAGATGTTCCAGATGTTTCAGGAGGGAGGGGTTGGACTTCAGAGCTGAGGCCACAGAAGAACAGCTGATATTTGACATCCAGCAGTTCTTCAACCTGAATAAAGAGAGAAAGAAGTGAGATCAGAGGACAGAGTTTGATGTTGAAGTCATTGAGAGCTGAAGAAGGTTCAGACTGGAAGAGTTTAGAAATGTAAAGTCCAAACAGCTGAAGCCAACAGGAGGAGAAGAGCTCTTTTCACACACATCTCAGATCTCCAGCTCACACAGCAGCTACACACCGAGGACTTCTGCTCTTTTTCATGGACACACAGGAGCTGAGTTTAACAACAAACACCAGGTAACAAAGCAAAGTTTACTCTGACTGGACAACTCTTGATTCTTTGACTCCAACAGATTCTACCTTCAGACAGTGAACTGACCTCAGAGTCTCCAGTTGACAGTTTGGACTCTCCAGTCCAGAACACAGAATCTTCACTGATGAATCATTCAAATCGTTGTTACTCAGGTCCAGATGTTTCAGATGGGAGGGGTCAGACTTCAGAGCGGAGGAGATCACCTGATAGTCAGGATCAGAGAGGTGATAGTGTCGTAACTCAATGCGACAAACTCTGTAAAGAGACAAAGAAGACAGGAAGCTGCTATGAGAGGAGACACTGTGTTGGATTCGTCCTGTTTAACATCAAGGACTGTTTTCATAGACCAAGCGTGTCGCACCTGCCCTGCAACATGACCAGCTTCTGTGTCCAAACCCAATAGATGACACTGAACAGCAGGACAGGAGGAGGAGGGGGTGGTTGTTGAACTGGGGACTGAGGAGGAGGAGGAGGGGGCAGAGCGACAGCTCGTCATCGTACAGAGAGGTGGGAGGAGCGAGCAGAAACAGGCCCACGTCCAGAGGTAGGACCAGACCTTTCTTAACATCCAGGGCGGTGGGGGGGTGGGGGTAGCTGGAGGAGCAGCTCGGAACTCTGAATGCCTGGCTCGAGGGCACGGACACCCGGCTCCTCGACCTGAAAGTCCATCTCTCCTCCACTGACTCCAGCCTCTACAGGCTGACAGATGCAGCCGAACGCCTCCTCCCACTGGGGACATCCACCCCCCCGCCTGCTGCAGGTGGCCGTGGAGAGCCTGGACCAGGGCAGGACGGCTCTCCCCAGGCTCCCTTCTTCCTCCTCCAAACAGCAGTCCGAGCGCATGAGGAGCAGGAGGAAGGAGACTTTTAATTCACGTGTTTGTTCCATGGGTGATTACGTGTGTTTTTAATGTGAGAGAGGAAACTGTGGCCAAAACATGCAGAAACAGGAGGCTAATCCTCCCATTTCAGGGCAGAGCTGTGCAGTCAGCTGATCTCGACTCACTGCTCTGCTGCTCCACCTGCTGACCTGCAGCTCAGCCTCTCTCCATCTTCAGTCCTGTAATGTCTCCTCCAGGAGGTCAAAGTGGCGTCCACGGCGTCCGATGTTGTACAGTAGTAAAGAATACACGAGCACTTTGGAAACCCGGCTTTGAGGTTTGGTGATGTGTGCTCACTGCACGCCTGTACGCCAAAACACCACAGCAGCACTCTGCCTGCACCGAGAATAGACCAGGTCGGAGCCGGCGAGCTTTCAGCCCACCTTCCACGCAGAGATTTAGCACGAAATGGTCACTGCACCAAGCTGAACCTATCGACACCTCCGCCTGGTCGCATCTCGATGCAACCCGATCCACCAAACTACCAGTTTGGCTTTGCTGGATGAAATGCACTACGCTGTGAAAACAGAGCCCCAGAGCTTCAGCTCATCTTCTCTGGTCTGACTTTGGCTTCATGTGTTCATGAAGGAGAGAACAAGGACTAAAAATAAAGATTTCATAGAGAAAATGTCTTTCTGATATTTTATTGAAGTTCCAAGGTGCCGTCCTACGTAAGTCCGAGCCCCATCACAACAGCGCGGAGTATTTCAGCACGAAGGTGAAGGCTGTTTCACCCCGGAACGCGAACAGGTGCTTCCTGTCAGCCGTCAGTGCATATACATTAGGGCTGTCAATCAATTAAAATACTTAATCACGATTATTTGCATGAACGTCTATAGTTAACTCTCGATTTATCGCAAATTGATCACACATTTTTTTATCTACTCTAAATGGACATTCAAATGAACATTTTCAAGTCCTAATACTCTCATCAACATGGGAGTGGACAAATATACTTGCTTTTGTGTAAATGCATGTTTACTGTTGTTGCCACAATCCAGAACCAGATCAAATACTGTCCAGAATAATCTCCACAGAACCTCAAACATTCTGCTGCTCAGAAAAGAGGCTGGAAGGACATCCTGACCTGAATGGAACATCATTTAGTAATAATCTGACCATGTAGTGTCCAACCTGCTGCACTTCCAGGTTTCCAAACATTTTTCAACTCAAACTGATTGAGCTCATGGATCAATAACAGACTCTGAACCAGCAAGTCCTTTTGGTCAGTAACAGAAGAGAATGACCTGGAGCGTATATAAAAGAAAAGAATGGCTCAGCCTCCTGATTCCTCTCTGCTCCTCACTGTGAACCCTGTTGAATAAAAAAGCTTTGCTGTATATCGGGCCACAGTGGATATTTTTTTTGTTGTTATTTTATCTTTTTACTTGTTTTTCATTGATGTTTTTCAGTAATATCATGTATGCTCATTTAATCACATGTTATCATATATTCCTGCTCATGCATGCTGACTGTGTTTCACTGTCAAGGTATTTTTATGATTGGAATCCAACTTGTGAGCTTCTGTAAAAAGTAGCTTTTTCTGCACAGAGGTGAGGCAGGATGTGGTTTGCAGCAGGAGTTGAACTGTATGGAACTCACCAGTTTGGATTTCATCCTGACTGGTTAGATCCGGGCGTGAAGAACTCACGTGTGGATCTCACGTGCACTGCGTGCATAATTCCTTTTAACAATGTTTTATTGTCTCTTCTCTTTACTTTTCTTTGAGACCTGAGGCTGCGGTTGGTTTCCTTGGTAACAAAACAGGTGCACAGCAAAAAAACTTTGTACTATATTATATGTCAAACCGAAAGATTTATGGCCCCCCAATAAACCCCTCCCCTCGCCATTTGTCCACCATTTGTCCACCGTTTGTCCCCCGCGTATTTGTCCACCCCCCGAAACTTCCTCCCTTCTGTGGTCTTTTGAAGTTTTTACAATGTGTTAGGTGTTGACACATCTGAAGGGATGAGTAGGAGTAAGACAGACGGATAGAGGGGGGTGAATTTATATTGTACTTAAAGATGGCGGAGAAGCGTCTCATGAAGAGATTATATTACAAGCTGAGTCATCCTGGTAGTTTCGGCGGGGTAGAGCGGCTTCATAAAGCGGTTCAAGATGAGACGGGAAAGAAAGTCAGGGTGGAAGATGTGAAAGACTTTTTATCATCTCAAGACTCCTATACTCTGCATAAACCGGCTCGGGTACATTTTCCAAGGAACAGAGTTTTTGTTACAAGACCTCTCAAACAATTTCAGGCAGACCTTTGCGATATGCGGGCGTTAGCCGACGAAAATGATGGGGATAGTTATTTACTCACGGTCATAGACGTTTTTTCCAAATTAGCGTACGTGTGAGCTTTGAGAAAGAAGACCACGGCTGAGGTGGTGTCTGCCTTTGAATCCGTCTTTCGTGAGAGCCAGACGCCTGAAAAACTACAGACTGATGCAGGAAGAGAATTTTTCAAGAATTTTTACAAGAGAAAACAAAAACAAAGGCAGGATTTAAGGAGGGCGATGTTGTCAGAATGTCCAAGTTGCGAGGGGCCTTCGATAAAAAATGCAGAGTTTCACGGATGAAGTATTTACGGTGTCAGAATGCATTGTGCGTACTCCGCGTATATAAACTCAAAGATTATGACGGCGAAGCGATCGAAGGTTCATTCTGTGAGCCGGAGCTGCAGAAAGGGAAAAAAATAGACTCATTAACATTTAACTCATTAACATTTCTCAATCATACAATTTTCAAACAGTCTGTTTGATATTACATTTTACTCCAAACAGATATGTCCAGGTGTCTGTAGCACTTTAGATGGTTACATGACCTTTTTAAAGCTCTCCAGGGGTGAACCTAAAAATTATGATCCAAACAAGAAACTCAGGTTTTATATTAACACATAAAGCAAATAATCAAAAGTGTTTCTATTTCTGACCTGAAGATAACCAAATCTGCTCCTAACTTGAAATTTTAAGTTGCTGCTCTCAAAACTTTGAAACATGTCATGTCCTTTGTGATAAGCATCGTGAAATTCTCTGATATTTCCCAGTTAACGTGATCACTGTAAAACCTTCACATCCACCCAAGTTCTAATATATAGATCTGAAAATACAACTCAAAAGGAAGGAAGGTTTTTTAAAAAAGTGTATAAAATACAAGAAAAGGTATAAATGAATAGTAAATCCTTCAAAGACAGAGTCTCATTTTAAAATATTCAAAATAAAGCCACACAAACTTAATCAGGAAGCGTAGACACGCGCTTGAATAAAAATCAGAATAACTGGTTGATCATTTTCACAAACTCAAATTCAATTTTCTGTACAAGAGACAATAATGATGATGTTGTCGATGGACGCCAAACAAAACCGAGTCAGCAGGTAATGTCAGCTTTGGAAGCTGCTGTCTCACAGCTGCAGCGTAGACGGTTGGACTGTCTGAAAAAAACAAACAACGTTAATCCTGTAAAGCGATATTGTTGGTCACAGAAGGTGAAACTAAACAAATCCTATGTATTCCTGTGTACAGCAGAACACAAATACACAACTGTGTACCATTTCGCTCTGGCTGGTATTGATACTAAGACAGCATTAACATCTGGTACAACCGGAGTTAAAGGACTGACGCTGACATTTATATTTTCCTCGGATCCTGTGCAAATCTATGCTTCTTTGTTCCTGGTTTCAAAACGGGATTTCTTGGTGTGGTGTTTGTAGACAGACATGACACTCCTCGTTTCAGCATTGATTGAACCACTGGTCTGATCCCCAGTTCTTTTTCCGTTGATAAGAGATACTGTTTAACACAAACAGGATATTTCACATAGTTAATTGTTGCTTGATAAGGTTCCACATCCAGCAATCCTGCATGATTTGCAAATACAGATTTTCTTCTCTTTTCTAACAAATCCACAGAAACATTACAAAAGAACAAAATATGACAACCCCTTGTAAGAGCAGCAGCATTTATATCAGAATGAAGAAAGAACAAAATAAAGTGCTTAGATTGAGAAACAAATACAAACATCAGCTCTGCATTAGCTTTTCCTGTTGCAATTTCTTTTCTGATCAGTCTCAACCAACTGCACAAGAAAACAGAATATCAACTCAATATACATTTTCTACTCTGACAGACAGTAATCGCTCCGTACTGCAGTTTGCTCCACTGTTTTAGGTGGTGTAAAGATTAGTTGTGCTTCCACTCTTGCCTGTATCTTGTTTATAGCACTCCCTACATATAACGTGACTCTGTTGCTCGTCTGATACTTTAAAACTGAACCATCTCCGAATTACTGAGCCACTGCTTTTTTTCTTTTACTGAATGGGATTTTTATTGGGGTGTTGTTTGGAGACACACAATGACTCCTCGTTTCAGCACTGTTTGAACCACTGGTCTGACCCCATTTGTTTTTCCTCTGATCAGGGATACTGTTTTAACAAACAGGATATTCTGCATAGTTAATTGTTGCTTGATAAGGTTCCATATCCAGCAGTCCCACATGATCTGCGTGCTGTGTCCATAATTTAGATGGAGCAGACGCTCAACCTGACGGAGGTTGTAACAACACATCCAACTGAATTAACTTCTGCTTTCGTTGTATTTTGCAGGATTTTAATGAAAAAAAAAAGCAAAGTGTCCTCATCATACGACCAAACAATAAAATTATGGTTGCTATCTTCATCATCTGGTTGTCTTTGAAGAAACTGGTAACAAATGTCAAGCATTTTAGTCTCTGTCCCAGGGATCGTTTGTAACTGCACTTTGAAGTTTTTACGATGGGTTAGGTGTTGAGGAGATGAGTAGGAGCAAGACAGACGGATAGAGGGGGGTGAATCTATATTGTACTTAGAGATGGCAGAAAAGCGTGCCATGAAGAAAGTTAGGGTGGAAGATGTGAAAGACTTTTTATCATCTCAAGACACCTATACTCTGCATAAACCGGCTAGGGTACATTTTCCAAGGAACAGAGTTTTTGTTACAAGACCTCTCAAACAGTTTGCGATAGGAAGACGGGCTCACCTTTCCTCCTCTCCTCTCTTTCATCCTCTGGGCATCTATGAAGAAACTGCTAACAAATGTCAAGCATTTTAGCTACTGTCCCAGGAATCATTTGTAACTGCACAGATGAATGGTTCAATGTTTCCGTGCACATCTTTTAATAACAACATCAGTCCCTCTGGAGAGAGACAAACAGTATTTGTGGACTTTCTTCTAATTCATCCTTCTTCACTACTCTGTCCGAGAATGGTTTATCTACTGGTCTGCTTGACAGAATGCTAATGTTCTGATTCCCTCTATTTTGAACAGTCGAGTCACAACATCAACATTTAGCAAACCAGAGGCTGCTTTTTGCCAAACAGTGAAACATTGTCCTACCGTCTGATGTATGTTTGGAATGTTTTACTGTTTACTGCAAATAGATCATGCTGAAAAACTACTCTGGAATTCCTGTTCTCAAATGAGTGGACTTTATGGTGAACGATACATGACAAAGTTAAGGAAAAGCTTCTTACTTTAGCAGATGTGATAACACGGGTACTTCACTGTAAGAAACGGACTGATGAACAGGTGTCTGAATATGCAGAAAGATTTCTTAAATGTTGGAAAGAAAAGGCAAAATTAAAAGTGTCGCATAAAGCTGAACCCTTCTTTGTGTCAATGATCATTAATGGACTGGGAACACAGGATGCTGATACTTTAAAGAATTAGCAGCGCCAGACGTGTTTTCATTGAGTCCTGTGGAATTACGGAAAAGGACTAGAGAATTAGATGCAACTGGATTGTTTGCAAATCAAAAAAAAAAAAAAAAGAAAAAGCTAAGATTCATGCTGTACAATACACAACTCTGGGAGAGTATAGACTGTTTGTATCAACACAACCAGGCTTCAGAGGATGAGGACGAGACAGGATGCGACCAACTCAACAACGATTTAGGGGCCAACGTTATTATAATAATACTAATGATCATAAACTGGCAAGGGTGAAGAAACCTCAATGATGCATGCCATTACCAGAGACTGTGAGCAAAGGAAAAAAAAGAGATGAAGCTAAAGTAGCTAGACCCACCGGAGTGCCACAAGTGCTGAATCAAGGCCAAAACTCAACAAGTACCAAAGACAAACATTACACCAGAACAGAGAACAGTTTCATTTCTGTGGAGAAAAACCTCTACACAATGAAGAGGCCGACAGAACTGGGATGCTGACGGTGATCGAATAATAATAATGATGGTTATTCAGGCACAAGTTTCAGATACACCGGTAGAAATACCAAAGATTTGTTTAAACATTAAAGGGAAACCAAAAAAGTTTCTCGGAAATGTAGGTGCATTTCTCTCTTGTATTCATCAACAGGAGACATACTGTCCATGAAGTAATGACACTGTTCAAACTGTCAGCATTTCTGGTGTCCCACCAAGAGAACTGCTGTCAAAACTGTTACCGGTTGAGAGAGATGGCTGGAAATTTCAACATGTGTTTGTGATTTAGAAATGTTTTCATGATTAGGAAAAAGATATGCTGTCAAAATTAAGATTATATAGAATTTGTGCTCCATAGTGAGCAACAGTAAAACATTCCAAACATACATCAGACGGTAGGACAGTATTTCACTGTTTGGCAGAAAGCAGCCTCTGGTTTGCTAAATGCTGATGTTGTGACTTGACTGTTCAAAATAGAGGGAATCAGAACATTAGCATTCTGTCAAGCAGACCAGTAGATAAACCATTCTCGGACAGAGTAGCGAAGAAGGATGAATTAGTAGAAAGTCCACAAATACTGTTTGTCTCTCTCCAGAGGGACTGATGTTATTATTAAAAGATGTGCATGGAAACATTGAACCATTCATCGGTGCAGTTACAAATGATCACTGAGTCAGCGACTAAAATGCTTGACATTTGATACCAGTTTCTTCATAGACAACCAGATGATGAAAGAGAGGAGAGGAGGAAAGGTGAGCCCGTCTTCATATCGCAAAGGTCTGCCTGAAATTGTTTGAGAGGTCTTGTAACAAAAAAACTCTGTTCCTTGGAAAATGTACCCTGGCCGGTTTATGCAGAGTATAGGTGTCTTGAGATGATAAAAATCTTTCACATCTTCCACCCTAACTTTCTTCATGGCACGCTTTTCTGCCATCTCTAAGTACAATATAGATTCACCCCCCTCTATCCGTCTGTCTTGCTCCTACTCATCTCCTCAACACCTAACCCATCGTAAAAACTTCAAAGTGCAGTTACAAACGATCCCTGGGACAGAGACTAAATTGCTTGACATTTGTTACCAGTTTCTTCATAGACAACCAGATGATGAAGATAGCAACTAAAAATTTATTGTTTGGTCGTATGATGAGGACACTTTGCTTTTTTTTTTTTCATTAAAATCCTGCAAAATACAACGAAAGCAGAAGTTCAGTTGGATGTGTTGTTACAACCTCCGTCAGTTTGAGCGTCTGTTCCATCTAAATTATGGACACAGCACGCAGATCATGTAGGACTGCTGGATATGGAACCTTATCAAGCAACAATTAACTATGCAAAATATCCTGTTTGTTAAAACAGTATCCCTGACCAGAGGGAAAAGAAATGGCGATCAGACCAGTGGTTCAGTCACTGCTGAAACGAGGAGTCATTGTGCCATGTGTCCCAAACAACACCCCAATAAAAACCCCATTCAGTAAAAGAAAAAAAGCAGTGGCTCAGTAATTCGGAGATGGTTCAGTTTTAAAGTATCGGACGAGCAACAGAGTCACGTTATATGTAGGGAGTGCTATCAAGAAGATACAGGCAAGAGTGGAAGCACAACAAATCTTTACACCACCTAAAACAGTGGAGCAAACTGCAGTCCGGAGTGTGTGAAACTGCGTGCATTACTGTCTGTCAGAGTAGAAAAAGAGTGAGAAAATGTATATTGAGTTGAAATTCTGTTTCTGGTGCAGCTGGTTGAGACTGTTCAGAAAAGAAATTGCTACAGGAAAAGGTATGTAAAACTGATGATTGTATTTGTTTCTTAACCTAAGCACTTTATTTTGTTCTTTCTTCATTCTTATATAAATGCTGCTCTTACATGGGCTTGTCATATTTTGTTCTTTTGTAATGTTTCTGTGGATTTGTTAGAAAGGAGAAGAAAATCTGTATTTGCAAATCATGTAGGATTGCTGGATGTGGAACCTTATCAAGCAACAATTAACTATGCGAAATATCCTGTTTGTGTTAAACAGTATCCCTTATCAATGGAAAAAGAACTGGGGATCAGACCAGTGGTTCAATCAATGCTGAAACGAGGAGTGTCATGTCTGTCTCCAAACACCACACCAAGAAATCCCGTTTTGAAACCAGGAACAAAGAAGTGCAGATTTGCACAGGATCCGAGGGGGAAAAAAATGTCAGCATCATTCCTTTAACTCCGGTTGTACCAGATGTTAATGCTATTTTAGTATCAATACCAGCCAGAGCGAAATGGTACACAGTTGTGTATTTGTGTTCTGCTGTACACAGGAATACATTGGATTTGTTTAGTTTCACCTTCTGTGACCAACAATATCGCTTTACAAGATTAACGTTGTTTGTTTTTTTTTGGACAGTCCAACCGTCTACGCTGCAGCTGTGAGACAGCAGCTTCCAAAGCTGACATTACCTGCTGACTCGGTTTTGTTTGGCGTACATCGACAACATCATCATTATTGTCTCTTGTACAGAAAATTGAATTTGAGTTTGTGAAATTTATCAACCAGTTATTCTGTTTTTATTCAAGCGCGTGTCTACGCTTCCTGATTAAGTTTGTGTGGCTTTATTTTGAATATTTAGAATGAGATTCTGTCTTTGAATGATTTTACTATTCATTTATACCTTTTCTTGTATTTTATACACTTTTTTAAAAAACCTTCCTTCCTTTTGAGTTGTATTTTCAGATCTATATATTAGAACTTGGGTGGATGTGAAGGTTTTACAGTGATCACGTTAACTGGGAAATATCAGAGAATTTCACGATGCTTATCACAAAGGACACGACATGTTTCAAAGTTTTGAGAGCAGTAACTTAAAATTTCAAGTTAGGAGCAGATTTGGTTATCTTCAGGTCACAAATAGTAACACTTTTGATTATTTGCTTTATATGTTAAGATAAAACCTGAGTTTCTTGTTTAGATCATAATTTTTAGGTTCACCTCTGGAGAGCTTTAAAAAGGTCATGTAACCATCTAAAGTGCTACAGACACCTGGACATATCTGTTTGGAGTAAAATGTAATATCAAACAGACTGTTTGAAAATTGTATGATTGAGAAATGTTAATGAGTTAAATGTTAATGAGTCTATTTTTTTCCCTTTCTGCAGCTCCGGCTCACAGAATGAACCTTCGATTGCTTCGCCGTCATAATCTTTGAGTTTATATACGCGGAGTACGCACAATGCATTCTGACACCGTAAATACTTCATCCGTGAAACTCTTTTCGTATTTTTTTATTGAAGACCCCTCACAACTTGGATATTCTGACAACATCGCCGACCTTAAATCCTGTCTTTATTTATTTTTTTCTCTTGTCTCGTGGTGTAGGCGTACCGTACAAATTGTGAAACACTTGAAGGCCCTTCGTCACATCAGCCGGACGCATTTTTATACTGCTGTGGTGAGTGTTATTATAGCTTTTCACTAAGTCTGGTAGGACCTCCACGTACCGACGCGTGTTCTTAGCAGTGAAATATCTCCACATTCTGGTCTTTCAACCATGCAGGCTTTTTGATCACTGGCTGTGGCATAATGTATGATGTTGTGTTTCCTCATCAGAATCTTGAAACTTTTGTTGAAAAATTCTCTTCCTGCATCAGTCTGTAGTTTTTCAGGCGTCTGGCTCTCACGAAAGACGGATTCATAGGCAGACACCACCTCAGCTGCAGTCTTCTTTCTCAAAGCTCGCACGTACGCTAATTTCGAAAACACATCGATGACCGTGTGTAAATAACTATACCCGTCATTTTCATCCGCTAACGCTCGCATATCGCAAAGGTCTGCCTGAAATTGTTTGAGAGGTCTTGTAACAAAAACTCTGTTCCTTGGAAAATGTACCCTAGCCGGTTTATGCAGAGTATAGGCGTCTTGAGATGATAAGAAGTCTTTCACATCTTCCACCCTGACTTTCTTTCCCGTCTCATCTTGAAGCGCTTTATGAAGCCGCTCTACCCCACCGAAACTACCATGATGACTCGGCTTGTAATGTAACCTCTTCATGACACGTTTCTCCGCCATCTCTAAGTGCAATATAAATTCACCCCCCTCGAACCGTCTGTCTAGCTCCTACTCATCCCTTCAGATGTGTCAACACCTAACCCGTCGTAAAAACTTCAAAAGACCTCAGACGGAAGGAAGTTTTGGGGGGGTGGGGGGGTGGGGGGGGGGGGGGGGGGGGGGGCACAAATGCGCAGTGGACATACGGTGGACAAATAGTGGACAAATGGCGAGGGGAGGGGTTTATTGGGGGGCCATAAATCTTTCGGTTTGACATATAATATAGTACATACTTTTTTCACACCATCAGAGGATGTGTCCATGGCCAGAGCGTACAAGTAGACCGTGGTTTCCGGGGGGTGGCGCATGCACACATGCCTGGCACCCCTGTCCGTCAAGGACATTGTGGATGATTACATTTCTGGATTTATGATGATCGGCCTGCTGCTGATTGGCTGGTGCTGCGACCTGATCCTCTGGAGGATTAAGAAGACCGCCACCACGTCTGAAAAGTGGAGAACCGACCAAAGGAAGGTCAAATGGCTCCTTCCACCAAAAGAAGATACCTTCTGATTGTGTCTGGCTCCCCAGGAACTCTAAACACACCCTAAAGATTGACGGTCAGAATGATTGCTTATCGATCTATCTATTTATCCCGAGCTCTCACTCCCAGCTGCAACTCAAATCACCTTTGGACTGCTGCGTTCAAGGCCGTCCCGGCAACTACTATCTGAGTTGGTGTGCAAAGGGGAGGCGGGCCAAACCACACACACATACATGTATTGATGAACTGAAATGCCACATACACGGCACACACACTCCCTCCCCCACTCTCAACGTCTCCACCACACGTTTCTGCTGACGACCAGTGGTGATGACGTGTTCTGATGATGAAGCTGCGACCGCTGATCTGCTGGACTGAAGCAACAGTCTTATGCATCTTGCTATCTATGTATGTGAACAGGTTGGCTTTTTCTTTTTGGTGTCTCACTTCTAATCATGACTCCCTTTGGAACAGTGAACTGAATTGATGCATCCTTACCTCCCCCCAATTCTGTCTGAGTTCCTTTAACTCGGTTCCTTTTCAAGATGGAGTGCGGTAATTGGCTGCCTAAGTGTCTTTAAACCCCAGTAATTTCGTTGTAACTTGTAACTTCTGTAACTTGTTGCAATGACAATAAAGTAGCATTGCATTCCATCAATGAGGAACATCTCCACAGAGTAACTACAGGAAGTACTTCCTACAAACATCACTGAGATATTGATCAGGACATGTGGACTCACCTAAACTTCCTGCAGTTCCTCACAGCTGGGATCAGTCTCCGTCGTCCCTCATCTGATGTGTTGTACTTATCCAAGTACAACTCCTCCAGGACCTGGTCTGACATCTGCAGCATGTAGGCCAGAGCTGAGCAGTGGATCTCAGAGAGTCTCTGTTCTGATCTGTTCTCTGACTTCAGGAACTCTTGGATGTCCTGATGGACTGAGAGGTCCTTCATCTCCGTCAGACAGTGGAAGATATTGATGCTTCTGTCTGGAGACATTTGATAATAGTTGATCTCCTTCAGGTTCCTGATGACTCTCTGGATGGTTTCTGGACTGATCTCTGTCCGACCCAGCAGACCTTCTAAGAGTCTCTGGTTGGATTTCAGAGAGAGGCCATGAAGGAAGCGGACAAACAGGTCCAGGTGGCCGTTCTGACTTCTGAGGGATTTCTGAAGGACCTTCTTCAAGAATTTGTCCAGAGACTGGAAAGCATCATCATCTTCATCATCATCCTCATCATTATTTTTAACATCCTCTCTGATGAAGGTCTTCAGCTCGTCTGTCTTCCCACTGGTGAAATAGTGGAAAATGAAGACTGCAGCCAGAAACTCCTGAACACTCAGATGGATGAAGCTGTATACGACTTTCTGGAAGATCACAGACTCTCTTTTGAAGATCTGAGTACAGATTCCAGAGAACAGCGAGGCCTCAGTCACATCCAGACCACACTGCTCCAGGTCTTCTTGGTAGAACACCATGTTTCCTTTCTCCAGATGTTCAAAGGCCATCCTGCCCAGCTTCAGAAGAAGCTCCCTGTCAGCCTCTGTCAGCTCCCGTGGACCCGTCTCAGGTCCTTCATGGTATTTGAGCTTCTTCCTGTGTGTCTGAACCAGCACAAAGTGGGAGTACATGTCAGTCAGGGTCTGGGGCAGCTCTCCTCTCTGCTCGGTGCTCAACATGTGCTCCAGAACTGTAGCAGTGATCCAGCAGAAGACTGGGATTCCACACATGATGTGGAGGCTCCTGGAGGTCTGGATGTGGGAGATGATTCTGCTGCACAGCTCCTCATCACTCAGCCTCCTCCTGAAGTACTCCTCCTTCTGGGCGTCAGTGAAGCCTCGCACTTCTGTCAGTCTGTCCACACATGTTGGAGGGATCTGATGGGCCGCCGGTCGGGAAGTGATCCAGACCCGAGCCGAGGGCAGCAGATCCCCCCGGATGAGGTTAGTGAGCAGCAGGCTGACTGAAGACTGCTGGGAGACGTCAAGCAGCCGCTGGCTGCTGCTGAAGTCCAGAGAAAGTCTGCTTTCATCCAGGCCATCCAAGATGAACAGCAGCTTGCAGACAGCCAGGTCCTCTGCCGTCAGCTTCTGGAGCGTGGAATGGAAAACAGCCAGCAGTGAGAGGAGACTGTACGGCCGCTCTCCCAGCAGGTTCAGCTCCCTGAAGGAGAGCACCACCAGCACACTGACATCCTGGTTCTCCAGGCCCTCGGCCCAGTCCAGACTGAACTTGAGCACCGAGAAGGTTTTTCCACTGCCGGCCACGCCGCTGGTCAGAACCACTCGGATGTGTCTGAGCTGCTGGGCCGAGGCTTTGAAGATGTCCTGACACCTGATGGCAGTGTGATGGAGGCTCTCCTTCCTGGAAGCTGTCTCCAGCTGCTTCAGCTCAGGTTCCCTCTGAAGCTCCTCACTGAGTCCCTCTGTGATGTGGAGCTCAGTGTAGATCCTGTTGAGGAGGCTTCCTCCTCCTGCTTCATCACTTCCTTCAGTCACACGTTCACATCGCCTCCTCAGACTCTTCTTATGTTCTTCTAGAAGCTGCTGCAGACCAACACCTGCTCAAAGACAACAACAACAGTCAGACTGCACACAAACAACCAGCTTTCATGTCTACAACACAACAACAAGTTCAGTGAAGACAAACCAGTCCCTCAGAGACACATGTCCACTCTTACTTGGTGCAGCGACGCTTCTGGATCTTTCTGGCTGCTCCTCACACACATCACTCCTCTTCCTCTTTCTGTGGACACCAAGCAACATTTACTCTGAGCAACACAACACAGCAAAGACACAAAGATTCAGCTTCATATAAACTAGGGCTGGGCACATTAACAAGTTAACGCGCTGCTTCCATAACGCCAACAAACATTTTATCAGGCGTTAACGTGAGCGTTTAGAATGAAATGGCTCAAAGACTGTATTTCTCAATCTGGTACCAGATCCCTAATGAGTGGTTTGATAAAATAGGGGGAAATACCTTCCAGTTTAGATGTGATTTTGAAGTGTCCAGAAGCCCTATAAAGCTCTCTAACTTCCAAAAACAGGTGTTAATGTATGAAAAATGATCTTTACCTACAACTTCTCACATGAAAGTTCTCTCATATGGAACAACAGGGTTGTTACTATCAATATAAAATCTTTGAATCCAGCTGACTGGGTTAAAAATGGTCTTAATTCTGTTTGTGATTTACTGGATTCAGAGGGTCTTTAGCTTTCCTTTGAAAACTTTCACAGAAAGTACAAAATTAGCTCTTCAAGGAAACTCTGACTAAATATCCTGATCCTCAGAATGATTCTAAGTACGATGTAGTTTTCTTTGACTCTACCTTTCTTAAAGGTCGAGGATCTCAATCGATTGGACTGAATGTAAATTCGAGGAATCTTATTTTAAAAAGGCGTCAGCTATATAACCTACCAATGATTGGTACCAATGAATGAAGGCTTCAGTTTGATGTTGATCCTTCCAGGTTTTGTTTGTCTGAGGCTGAAACCATTGATCAGTTCTGGCCTGATATTCATGACTGGGTCTCATTATCCTACATTTTTCCTTTTACCTGTCATAATATCATTTATTTAATATAGAATCTGGATGAAGAAGTTTGATGTGACAAACCTTGTGATTACTTTGGGTAAAAATCTTAGATAGATGGGAGTGGAATGGAAGTTCTCCCCCTTTCACAGCATTTTCTCTTGTTTTTTTGCCAACTGTTCTAATTCCCTTAACATGATAAACAATCCAAAAAGATAAAAAAAGCACAATTCCTGGTGCAAAGACTCCGTGCAGAGAACTTTGAGCACAGTAATAAATCTGGAAGATTCCTGACGAATCAGTTAAAAACAAACAAGGAGAAAAACACAATCTCAGCTGTTAAAGACTGAGAAGGAAACATCAGCCATGACCCAGACAAGATCAATAACATCTTCAGAGATTTCTATCAAAGATTATACCAATTGCAATTAGACATAACAGATGAGGAAATTAATACTTTTTGAATGATATCAATCTTCCAAAATTGAAAGATGAAAATAGAGCAGTGTTGGATTCTCCTTTTTCCGCGGATGAACTCCATAAATCTCTGCAGCATATGCCCAATCATAAAGCTCTAGGTCCAGATGGCTATCCAGCAGAATTCTATAAAGAATTCTGGACCATGTGGGGGGGGGGGGGGGGGGGGGGGGGGGTATGGGGTGTCGCCCACAGGACATGACAGATGGATGACGCGGGAATGTGAGTGTGTTTGGTTTAGGTTTGACTGGCTGTTATGAGTGTGTGTGTTGTGGGGGGGGAAGGAGGTGCGGGGGAGTAGGGGGGGTTGGGGGGCAAGGTGGGGGAGGACGGGGGGAGCGGGGGTTTAGGGTGGAAGGGAGTGGCTTCTGCCGGTCTTGGCTCCGAGGCCCCCGGGGCTGCCGGGGGTCCATGTTGGGGCTTTCCTCTGCCCTCTTCTGGACCGGCACTTGGGAGTCTGCCTGGGGGCAGATCTGGGCTCTGGGGTGGCTGCTGAACTCTCCATCAGGTCAGTCACACTGAGACTCTGCTTGACAGCAGCAGCAGCTCTGAATCACTGATGGACTTTTACCAGCAGCTGGTGAGGAGCTCAAGGAACTCTGGGAGTTTTCTCAAAGTCACATTCAGTCACAAAGTGTCTCCATTCTGACTGGATCAGAATCTGTTACAACACACTCAATGCTTTACAGTTTACACACATTCATTAGACTCTGAGACAAACATGTCCAACCTGTAGAGGAACGCTGAGAGAACTTCCAGACATGACAGCAAACATTTCAACTGACTCTTTACTTTGAGGGAAACAAGAAGAAAGAACAGCAGCTGATGTCTCTGACCTGTCCTCACACTCTGATCCGTCCTCCTCTTCAACCACACCAGACATCTTCAGTCAGCTGAGAGAGGAAACAGCAGCAAGGATCAGGACACACACACACACACACACACACACACACACACACACACACACACACCTGGACGCAGGCTGAGGAAAAACAATTTTTTTTTTTTTTTTTTTTTTTTAGTAATCCTTTAATTTAAATAACAGGGCAGAGCTCATGCGAGTTGTATCAAATCAAAATGCAAAAAGAAAATCAGCCCAGCAACATTTACAGACCCCCCCCCACCCCCCCCCCCCAAAAAAGAAAAAAAACTTCTTTTAATCCGTTTTATTAAATTTGACTTTCCCGTTCTCAGAGAGAAAAAACAAATAAAGGAAACCAAACATGACAAATTCACAGCAAATGTGAAACAGAGAATCAAATCGATCCCACCCGTCCAGTTTGAAGGTTTTAATGAATCTAAAAGCTCTAAAGTCTGGAGACGCAGTGAAACATTGAGGCTGATTAAAACTCACTGGTTCTTCCTCACGGCGGAGCAGAGATCCCTGGAGACACAGAGCAGGTTTCACAGCGAGACGATGCAGTCAGAATATCTAACTTTTCCGAGACGTCATTTCTCTGAGCCACTCGTTAAGATGGAGCCATTTCTTTCCAATAACACGATGCAGAATTACAGGTTCAACAATCGTTGCCTCCTTGAATTGAGTCGGTTTGTCTCTTCACTGCCTGTCATGCCAGAGGGAGCAGGTTTTGGACGAAAGGTCCCTTCTGAGTGTTTTGGGGTTTCAGCACCACGGACAGCGCCTGAAGTGAGGAAGATTTAATGCTGTTGAAGTCCATCCAGAGACGATCCTGTGGGAATCTGTCCAGCTTCACCTGTCTGGGCCCCGTGTCTCTGTCTCCTGTAGAGGAGCGAGCTGCTCCATCTTCCTCCCTCTCTCCTCCTCAGACCTCAGAAAATTCAATAAATGAACAACTTAACAGAACATAAAGGTCAATAAATTCCTCTCTGGCTGCTAAAACCTCGTGCAGGTGTGAGAATACTTGACGAAAAGTCCTTATTCCAAAGAGAAGCGGCCGTTTACAAAGAAAAAACTGAAACGCCACACTTCTCACCCTCCATACCTCCGTGCTCATGCATGTGTCCCCTCTTGAACAGTCCGACGAGCAACACACGGAACATAAGTTCCTACGTCACAGGGCTTTAAATACAAACAACACCAAAAAAAATCAGAAATATTAGCAACGAACAACAACATAAATTATGTTTATTGCGGTTAAAATATCCATTCTTCATCAGTCAGTTCACGCTCTTCTTCTCATGACAGCAGCAGGGACTGAGTCTAAGGTCAGGGGGAAAACCTGGACTGGATTCCCAGTGACGAGGCCGTTCAGTGGAATGGATTCCCTGCAGGGCTCCCCCTGCTGGCTGTGAAGTGAGGTGAAACTGACTGATTATTGATCATATTTCACTGAATGATGACAGTTTATCAGGTTATTTACTTAAACTCGTTTTCTGGCCACTTTGCATTGAATATGTCGGCATTAAAGGGGACTTAAGAATACAGGAACAAAAAATAGACCTCATGACTTCACTGATTTCAGATGATTCACATCCAGAATTTTGAGATATTCTGGAATTCAGGAACGTTTTCTTTTTTTAACCGGTTTTTAATATTTCTTGACATATAGATGTGGATTTTAGTTTGAAAATAAACTGGCCTGGTTTCTGACAGTTTCTCAGAAATACTGGGACTTAGAAGAACACACACACACACACACACACACACACACACACACACACACACACGTTTGTACTTATATCGTTATCGTAAATAATGCATTTCCTAGCCCCTTACCCTAACCCTAACCATCAAAAATAAATGCCTAACCCTAACCTATGCCCTAAACCCAACCTAAACCCAACTGTAACCCTAAATCAAAAACCAAGTCTGAACCCTCAAAAAGGCCAAAAAAGGCCTTTTGAAAAGTGAGGACCGGCAAAAATGTCCTCACTCTGTTGGTGAAATACGAATTTTGGTCCTTACTTTTGGGTATGTACAAGAACACACACACACACACACACACACACACACACACACACACAGGTACACACACAAACAATGAAACAAACAATCAGACAAAGGCACATATGCCAAAAGTATTCATGATGCTGTCCATGGTGCTGAAGTATCTCTTGAGCACGCCCGAGGAAACATTTTTGATTCTTGACACACACTCAAGTTCACTAACACAAGCACACACGTGCACACATACACACACACGCACACACACACACAGACAAAGAAACAATCAGACAATGACACAATTGGAAAAATTAAAACGTGGTGCTGTCCATGGTGCTTAAGTCTCACCTGAACACACCTGTGGAAAATTTTTGATTCTTGACACACACTCAAGTAAACACGCACGCACGCACGCACGCACGCACGCACACACGGGAACAATCAAAGACACTTAAGTAGAACATATACACGTGGTGTTGTCCATGGTTCTGAAGTATCACCTGAACAACACACCTGAGGAACATTTTTAATTCCTGATGTACTCTCAAATGCACACATGCATGCACGCACGCCAAAACACACACACACACACACACACACACACACACACACACACACACACACACACACACACACACACACACACCAAAAGGCCAAAAAGAGTCATATTATGCAAAATTTACTTTAAAAAGGTGTCTTTACAGTCATATTACCTCCCAGAACCTCTGTATGATCCCCCAGAAGTGAAAAATTCAGTCACCTCCCTCAATTGCGCACTCCACTTTTAAGAAAATATACACTCAAACACGCGATTCTGAAATCTTCCTCTCGTCAATGTCGACAAGACGAACACCACTCCCCCACCCACCCGGAAGAGGATCCAGCCTTTGGGGGCCCCCGGACAGGTGGTTACAGTAGAATGTGTTGCCGTAGCCTCATTAAGACGTTCAAATTTGAAAATGGTCTTTTTCCTCCTTGTCTCGGTACACCACATTTTTGAAAATGAAAATGAAACTTAAGTTAAAACGGTCGAGGGGATGTACCTCTAATGCGCCCCACCATGTGTAAGAGAGTGGTAGTGGCCAGATGCGTTCAAGGACATCCCGGAAAGTAGGCTGTGAAAATCAGGCTGTTCTGGAGGAGGGCTCCTCAGAGCCACTATTTACACCGCTCAAACTCCAAACATAGGATGAATTTGGGGCAAACAAACTTATATACTATGTTTTTGGGCTTCTGTGACGTATATGACGTGACTGAAAAATAGCAGCATAATAGATCCGCTTTAACTTAGTGCTCCAGTGAGGGTCAGGGAATCCCGTCCTGGTGCATTGAGACAACCAGATGAATCAGATTTTTTCAGTGCTGGCGATCTTGTGCAATCTGCTCTGCATCCTCCACAGCAACTCCGTGCTGTTTGAGGTCGCCCGCAATGATCGATTAATCAACTTCATTTAAATTCTGCAAACAAACCATTTTCCAAACCCAGGCAGATTCTCTGAGGCAACATCATTTAATTTGGTCGAAAAAGGAGCTTCACTGTTACTGAAGCAAAGCTCTGAAGTCTTTCATTTTTTTAAACTGATTCATGGAGTCAAACACCATCTGTCTTTGTCTGGAACAGATCTGCAACCATTTTAACATGGAACTCTCCTGGTAACCAGTGAGTCACATCCAGAGGAACCCTGGTTCGATGCTGGACTCTCACAGCTCTTCACACTGCAGATCCTCTGCTGGTTCCTCTGTCACTCACTGCTGGATGAAGCTCTGCTCTCAGTCCCACCTGCAAAGAGATGAGAGGAGATGATCAGAGTCTTTGTGAAGCAGTGAGGACTTCAGTCCTGTTCAGAGCAGCAGTCAGCAGCTCAGAGCTCATGAAGGACCACCACTGTCACACCAACACAACAAGCCTGTGGCTCCTCTGATTGGCTGACTGTGTGTCCTCTGCTGTCCAATCCTGAAGCTGCTCAGCGTTCTCCTCTCACAGCCTCACTGAGAGTCAAACACTGGATCTTTGTTTTCACACTGACTGTGTTTAGTCCAAACCTGCTGAAAGCAGCATGGACTCACTCCAACCATCTACTGACCTCAGAGTCTGCAGTCTGGACTCTGCTGGAGATCAACCAGCTGCTGCACATCTGGAGCCCGCAGATGGTTCCAACCCACGTCGAGGTCTTTCAGGTGGGAGGGGTTGGACTTCAGAGCTGAGATCAGAGAAGAACAGCCAATCTCTGACAAACCGCAGCCCCTCAACCTGAGTAAAGAGAGAAAGCAGCAGAATCAATGAGGAGGAACCAATCAGATGTGTTGATGGAGAAATGAGCAGCTCCACATTACTGAGTCCTGATCAATGAGCTGTTCTGTTGTTGTGGATCTTCATCACACACATCATCCACATGTCAGCACAACATTCACACACCTCCTCATGTCCACACACACCAGTCAGCTGCTGCTGAGCTCAGTCCACTCTCTCACTGCAGGATCAGAGTCTCAGATCACAGCTGCTGACAAACATTTCTCCTTCAGCAACAGTAACAGACAGTCGACTCACTCCAGAGTCTGCAGACGACAGAGTGGACTCTCCAGAAAACCACACAGCTGCTCAAGTCCTGAATCCTGCAGAGGGTTGAAACTCAGGCCCAGATGTACCAGATGTTTCAGGAGGGAGGGGTTGGACTTCAGAGCTGAGACCACAGAAGAACAGCTCATCGTTGTCAACCTGCAGCCCCTCAACCTGAATAAAGAGAGAAAAATTTATTGATATCATGAGATACACTGAGCTATGAATTAGGGTCCGAGCCCGAGAGCATGGGGGGAGTGAAGGACACTGTTGGAATTGCTCAGAGAAACAGAAAAACACATGTGATACTCGTGTGGACTGTACCAAAACATATTAAGGAATTACAATAAAAAAGTATAAAGCAACATTATTGAGACCAGAAGTTGTTGCGAAATTCATCTTTATGAATGGATCCATCTGAAATGGACGTGTCCCAAATCGCTCATGATCACAGCAAAACGGAGGACAAATAAAGTATTTTCAGGACTTCTGTGGTAACAAGCTGATAATAAAACAATGTTTTAAGCAGAATTTGTTCTGAAATGCATCTTTCACAAATCGATGCATCTATCTGGGAAAATCCACACACAACTATTTGGGACAACACTGCTGGAATATTATCTTCTAACTGTCCTGGCGAGCTGTACCACACTGCTCTTCTTGAAGGGAAAATTAAAAATTAATGTTCAACCACGAGGGGACACGCAAATGTAGCATAGCGTTACCCCGACCCTCAACATGAACTTAACGGTAATGTTCCCAAAGAAGCTGCTGTCTATGAACTTACGTTTATATGGTCTATTAACTTATACTTATGGCTCTATTTTACTGCTGCGGCCTACTCAAGATGAAACTGAGCTGGATGTGGCCCATGAACTAAAACACGTTAGACCCCCCAGGACGAGAACATGGAGAGAAGAGGAGCCACTGATGCAGCCCAGAGAGAAAGATGAGAAGAGTTTAGCCGTCTGTTGAGGTATGAATGGACAATGGAAGACTGAAAGTTAGGCTCAAGTTTATTATTCCCCCTGAAGAGTAAAAAACTCTCCTCATGTTAAACTGGTAGGGGGCAATCCCTTCAACCCCACCCCACCTGCCCCATCCATCCATCCATTTTCTAACGCTTATTCGGGACCGGGTCTCAGGGTTAGCAGTCTCAGTAGGGATGTGCAGACTTCCCTGTCCCCAGACACTTCCTCTCTCTTCAGGAAAACCAGTGTTCCCAGGCCAGCCCGGAGACATAGTCTTTCCAGCATGTCCTCGGTCTTCCCCGGGGTCTCCTCCCGGTGGAACATGCACGGAACACCACCACAGGGAGGCGTCCAGGAGGCGTCCTAAAGAGGTGCCCGAGCCACCTCAGCTGGCTCCTCTCGAGCTCCTCCATGATGACTGAGCTCCTCAGCCTATCTCTAAGGGAGCGCACAGCCACCCTACAGAGTAAGCTCATTTCAGCCGCTTGTATCTGGGATCTTGTGTTTTGGTCATGACCCGAAGCTCATGACCATAGGTGAGGGTGGGAACGTAGACTGACCGGTAAATCCAGAGCTTCGCTTTTCGGCTCAGCTCCCTCTTCACCACAACCGACCGATACAACGATTGCATCACTGCAGACCCTGCACCGATCTACCTGTCAATCTCACGCTCCATCTTTCCCCCACAGGAGAACAAGACCCCAAAATACTTTAACTCCAGTGTCTTCAGCTGGGGTGATGGACGAGTCCACCTCTGCTTCCTCCAGCGAAGACGTGGCGACGGGATTGAGGAGGTCCTCGAAGTACGAGGGGGTACCCAAAAATATCCGGAATTTGGTCATAAAATACTAATAACAATGAGTTTCGACTTCTGGTCATCAGATGTGCTACAGGTAAGCCTCGTGCATATCTGTGAAAAAACTGAGCTCCCAGAGCGACACTGACGCCTGTCAGGCACTATTTATAGCAGGGCCGTTTCTAGCTTCATGGGGGCCCTAGGCAAGATGTTGGTTGGGGGCCCCTATTTTGTCAGACTGTAATGAAGAAATTTCTAACCCTTTAGATGGTCTCCTAAGCCTCGGCTACAGTTAAAATCAAAAAATCAAATGTAACCCGGTGGTAATTGTGAAATTATTACCACGTATTTTTCTGTGATGGTGATCAGTATTCCTTTTTCATCCCAGTATTGAAAATTATTGGATAAGGAATATTTATATTTGACTGATTCATGTATTTCTCTTTTGGTTTTGTTTGCTGCTTGACTGAAGGTGGTTCAGAAAAGAATTGTATTATTTAAAAGAATGATATTATTTTGTTCAAATAACGTGATGTGTTTGAAGTATCATGTTTCACCACTCTGATTGGTTGCTGATGATTAGAGGGGGTGTGGTTTTTTTGGACCTGGGGTGTGAAAAAAAGAAAAGAGGGGTTCGGTTGGAGACGGTGCAGTCGGGAGATGTCTGAATGAATTCAGACGTTGTTTCTGGGACTGGGCCGTGATTTGTCCTCACTTGGACCAAGTGTTAGCAAGGCTGAGGGTTCTTGTTTCGGGGACGGTGAGGAGACCCCCAGAAGTTTCAGTTTGGACTGAGTTAGGTGGGACCGTGAGCGTCGCCATTTTTTTCCCCTTTGGTACTTCCGCGTTCGCCGACACAGCGTCGGAGCAGGGAAGCGAGAGACTCGGGGAAATAATCGGACGGAGTTTGAAGCTGGAAGCCACGAGGCTGTGGATTATACCTGTCGGAGTATAACTTTTTTCCCGGACTTGTGGATTACTTTTGTTATGTGGGGTTTTTTTTTTTCTCAAGGACTATCAGGCCTGCAACGAGTTTTTTTTTCATCCCTCGCGTGATCTCCGGAGCGTGAGTACTGTGTGTGAGTGAGTGTGGGCCAACCATTTGCTGACTTTTGTGATTTTGAACCGTTCTTACCTTTCTTGTTGTATTTGATTATTGCATTGCAGTGTTGGTTTGAGTATAATTGTGTTTATATTGCAAGGAAGTTTATTGATTAGAGGAAGTGGGTGATTGAAGTGTGTTTTTTGATATTTGCATTTTCATATTATTGTTCATTAAATACGTTCCCTGTTTTATATATCTCTGGGTCGCAATATTATTCTTAAGTAGTTTGAAATCGGCATTTAAGAGTTTATTTTTTGGGGTTTTATAACATCCATCGAACCCAAGCACCCACCCTTCTCAGCTACAGAGGTGACACGGGTGCTACACAAATGTCTTAAGAGTTGAGCCACTCAGGCAAGTTAAACCAATAAAACTATAATACAAGGAAAACCATCCTCTATGTGTCAATAAATAAAACAGAATGAGAATTTATTTTAAAAAAAGTTTACTTAAAATAAGAAAACATAACAAATCAACATGTATTTTAAAGTGCAACAATCAAAACAAACCACCGCTTAAAATAATACTTAACACTACAGTGTCACACTCAGCACAACAGCTAATAACACACTATTCACAGTAACAGTCACAGTGTATTGCGTTCAAAATGTCTACTTCCTAGCTTTCTGCCATCTTCTTTTCTGGGGAACGTAAAAACAGAACTGATCTGAAATGGCCCTCTGCCTACTATATCACTTCTGAATGAATCAGAGAAAACTGACGGCCACTGGCCAGTCAGCTGGATCAAAAACAGACAGCTGACCATGTAAATGTGCAGCTGATGCTTCCTGGGCAGAAAGAGGTTCTAGAGCTTTCTGGACAGAAGGAGGTTTGGAGGCACGTGATGGCCCTGGAGCTTCCTGGTCAGGATGTTCAGACGATCTCTCAGGCTCGATGTCTGGAGCTCCAAAATATTTTAGAATTGCTCCTGCAAAGACAAAGCTCATTAGGTTATCAAGCAAAAAATAGATCCTGAGTACATATTCTATTTTATTATTACAGTGTTGTTGCAGTAATACAGAAAATTTAAATTAATCAGTTTTTATATTAAACATTGTGATGTACAGTGTCCCTTAAAAGTTTGTAGGGGAGAGTGGGGTAAGTAGTGCCAATTTTTACTTAAAGTGCCTTTTACACAAGGGGATAACAGGAACGCCTGCAACTAAAATATGTTCATATAGTTTAGGATGTTGTGCATCCCTGGGAGCAATCACTTTGGATCTTAAATAAACTGTGTGAGAAATATAGCTTTGGAAAAAAAAAGTGATTTTGTGGCACAACTTACCCCAAGTGCAGGGTAAATTGTGCCATTAGTCAGAATACACTGGGGTAAATTGTGCCACTGATAACTGAAGTAAAAAAGATGATTTTAAATATAAATAAAAATTTAGTGTTTTGTAATGTTTTTGTATTTTTCATATGGACCAACTGTGTATGAAATGATAATGCTAGATTAAAAACAAGACAAATTCAATACAAAAGTACTTGTTTAATGCTTATTTAAAGTTTTAACATAATCAAAGGCCAATTTGCTTCAACAAGGCCCAGTGCCACATGAACACAAGCTAAGAACAAACTAAAAAATCAAAAATGAGCACCTAACTGCATCTGAATATCTTCACAGATTCGACCAACTACTGGACATTCCACTTGTCAACGCTGCAGTGGAATATGAACTTGCGCTCCCTTCTGGCTCTATCACCACACTTTCATGGTGTGGGAAATTTTTTGAGCACATCACCTCGAGGGATGACTCCTTCAAAATTCTCTCTAAATGTGAAGATGGACTTTCCATCAACAGGCCTCATAACTTTGCTTCAGAAACTTTGAAAAGTTGGAGCCCTGTCTGTCTTCCTTTTGTATCTGCATGACATGATGGATTTTGATCTGAAATTAAGAATGACACATAGTTTTAGTGGTCAAATGGAAGAATAAGAAGTACAATAACAATAAAATACAAAAAAGTAATATATAGTAAATAATCATAAGTTAGGTTAAAGCTCGTGTCCGGAGTTTTGAACGAGAGAGGTTTTTTTTTTAATCCAACGTCTGGAGGTTCTGCCTCCCTCTGCTTTCATGAGCGACCAAGCCACGCCCCTTTAAATGTGCACGCTATTATCTGTCGGGTGAAAATGAGAGCCTCCGAGTCCTACAGCATCCTCCATGTTGAGCTTTTTACGGTGGATGTTCAGCAGACAGTGGATATATCCGAGGTAAGCGCGGCGGCTGCTGCGGAGCTAATGCTACGTTCACACCGGACGCGTTGCAGGCGTCACGGGCGTCACTGACGCCTCAAAGCTGAAGTGAGTAAAGTGTGGAATTCGACGCATGTTCAAATTACACACGAAGCTTGCAACGCTCGCGACGCGCGGCAGCTCACTGGCGGGAGTGGGAGGAGCTTGTGTCCTGTCTTCATGTTGACAATGGCGGGATCGGTGCATAAATCACTTTAGCTCTAAACTCTTCAAATGTATAACTTTGTCGGGTTTTTTTTTTTAATTAGCCGACAAAGTGGTCGTTTAGAGCCCGATTGTGTCGTTTGTTTGTCCGAATACCAACTGTTTATGATTTTGTTCGGATGAATTCGGCGAAATGTGAGCCAGCCGCAGTGAGCGGCTCCAGCAGGAGGAGTCAGAGAAGCAGAGAAGCAGGAGAGAAGCAGAGCACACACGAACCCTGGACCCGCCACGAGGCCCCCCGCCCGGCACGGCGCGCAGCGCTGTTCCCCCGACCCAGCACCCCAGCCTCCAGGCTCGGTCGGGCTTTGTCGGCGGGTGACGCGGATCACACCTTCGGCCGCCCCCGCCTCTCCGACCGGCTTCCCGGCGACCCGCAGCAGGACCGAGACGCGCGGTCTCACCCAGCGGTCCTACGGAGCGGGCCCGCTCCGGGCGTCGCACCGAGTCGGCCCCCCGGTGCGGCGCGTCACCCCGCCTCTCCCGGGCCCAGTTTGACGAGCTTCTGGCCCGCGTCAGCGCTCAGAGTGCTCGTCTGTGATTGGATGACGCTCGGCGTTGACGCTTCCAAAGTTCAATTTTCCCAACTTCAGGCGTTGACGCCTTCAACGCGTGACGCGCATGGCGCGCGTCGGCAACGCTCGAAACGCTCAGAAAGCGACGCTCGAAAAGCGCCTGATGCGCGTTAGGTGCGTTGAAGCTCGTCCACCGTAGACTTTGAATGTAAAAGCGACGCCCGTGACGCCTGCAACGCGTCCGGTGTGAACGTAGCATAACTCTCCTCTGCTGGGCGAGCGGCCGTGCTCTCTGGCTGCTCCATACTTTGATTGACAGCACGAGAATGCGGAAGCTCGAAGTCTATTGGCTGACGCTGACCGGCGCTTTTTCGGATAACATGGGAGTCTATGAGACGAAGGCGGGGCTCATAAATACATTTTTATATTTCTTTATGCTAATATTATATTGTAGTATCGAACCAGACTGACACATTTAAGCTCTGTTGAAAAATGATACATACACTGGAAATGAACGGAAACTCCGGACACGAGCTTGAAGTTGTGCCAGTGGCACAACTTAACCCAGGTCCTTTGGCACAAATTACCCCAGGCCCACCATTTTGAAAAAAAATGCATCCCCCAGCTGTTCTGAGCTAGCATCATGTTAACTGTATAGACTCATAATGTAGCTTACTAAAGCAATAAAACATGTGTGAAATGTTTTCACAGTTTTCTATAATTGTTCAAACACAGCAATCAAAAAACCTTCACCATGGAAATTTTACTTTGGAGGGCAAAAAAATATGTTTTTTGAACTTAAACGAGCTTACCTCTCAAGCCATATGTCTCCCTTTTTTGCAAGATGAGCGGAATGGACGCCTCTTCAAAAATATGTGGTCACATGACCAAAAACTACTATGGTTTTCTAAATAATAGGGGTGGCACTACTTGCCCCTTGGCACAAATTACCCCTCTCTCCCCTACCCAGTTACAAAGTTACCACTTTTAAGTTTTCTGCATTAGTTTAGTTCACCAATTGTACTAAATTAATAAAACTAAGACAAATGAACCACTGCCATAACAGTCTAAAATAAGAATAAAACACCATGCCTAATATTTATACATCACTTAAGACACACATTACTTGTATTTGTTTTTATTGGTTTAATATTGTTTTACTTTTTTTTTTGTTTTAAACTATGTAGTTATTTTCATTCATATACTTGAAGTTTTTTTGGAGCGCACTTTGGTCACTGTATGTAAAGGGCTCTATTAAATAAATGCTGATTATGCCGATTAAAAAACAAACCTTTGAAATAGTTCTTTAAATTAAAAACAAAAAAGTGGCACCGTTTTAATTAGAGCCCAATACAATACACACTAAACTTAGTAAATTAATTCTAACTAATCATAAAATAAAGTGTAAAATATGTGAGAGACAGCTTCCCCTGAACAATGACAGAGCAGACTACTACAACAACATGTCCTCGCTCCTTATAATCTGAATAAACGGGTCTACGGGCTGGATGACTTACCTTTATCCTTTGAACTTTTTTCTTCCTCAGTCTTCTTTTTCTTCCGTTTTTCCGCGCCGCTGGGATAATTTCTTTTTAATGCCATTATGGTTTGTTTTGTTAATGACGGGTAGCTGTCCATCATTCCCATCATACCTGTCGGTGGGCCGCTACATGACGTCACTTGCTGTGTGACAGAGCGGTCCAGCAAACAAATGCCACAAAAGCACCAGCCACAGCTTATCATTGCAGTTTATTTCATTTATATCCAATCCAATGTTTATGTTTAAGCATGTAAGAGGTGTAATAAACACAAGAGCTAGCCACAGATAAAAACAGGACATTTCAATTAGCCTCAGAAGAGGTTGAACATGCAGCTTTGGGGCCCCCTGGTGGCTTGGGGGCCCTAGACATTCGCCGAGTTGGCCTATAGGAAGAAACGGCCCTGCGCACAGTTCACGGACAATTCACGAATGCGCCCGTCAGTGTCGCGAACTGGCTCGACGCATTCATGACGCATTCACGCATAGTTTGCGCATAGTTTACGAGCTTCCCGCACCGGCACGACGTGGTTGCGCGCGCAATTATGCACGTCATATACGAGGGCTGCCCCAACCCCGGGTCATTTTTGGATTTGCTGTGGAACAGACAACATGCTGAACGCCAGAGACTCCATCACTGCGGAGAAGAGAAGATCCTGTACCTGCAGCTGCTCTGTGTTGAAGAGCAGCAGAACAGCTGCTGCCCGGGGCCCCGAGCTGAAGGGGGCCCCGACGGACGGCTGACATCAGTCAATTTCAATGACAAATTAAAGACGCAACACTTGATGCTGCAGCGACAGTGGGTCGAAAATCCCCCGCATGGGGCCCTTTTCCGGGTACTCGCTGGTGGCCACGACTTGAACGCATTCTCCCGCATTGTCCCGACGCGTTCACAAGGAGTTCACAGAAAGTTGGCGAGTAGTTCACGGCCGGTTCGCGACATTTTGTCCTGACCAAAATTTTGGACATTTCAAAATTTTCGTCCCGACATGGCACGCAGTCCCGACGGGTTTACGCACACTTCACGCCACTTTACGAGTGGTTTGCGACTGTTTGCGACTCGATTCGTGGCAATGCGTGTCACAGAATCGTGCAAGTGTAAACCTGGCTTTACTCCTCTGCTGGACTCAACACTCACATGATAAAGGACTCCATCACCCCCTCCTCGCCCCTCTCTGCTGAGGCCTCTTCAGAAATTCCTCCCTGGCTGGGGCCATTGCTGACTCCACTCTCCACTTAACAACTGAAAAGGGATGATCACACCTCACCTTTCTGATGGTCGACTGTTCCTGAATAATGCAATGAGCGTCCCGGGAAACTCAGTGACGTGTGAAGTCTTTACGTGGCTCTGGATTAGCTCCTTGTTTCAGTGGAAAAGGTCTGCTGGAACCAGCACCAGCACTGACCTGGCACTGGAATCAGCTTGATGGAAAAGAGGAGACACTGTGTGGATGAGCTGACCCCGTCTTGATGAACATCTTCAGCTCCTCCCTGGATTCATGCCGTGCGGCCTCCTGCTGAGAGTCCTCCACCATCGTCCCGGTCCCCAAGAAGCCCCAGACCACAGGACTCAGCGACTGCAGGCCTGGGTGTCCTGCCAAACGGACGCTGTTTGACGATGCTGATGCTGTCAGTCTCTCATATTTGATTCTGGATGTATTCATCCATTCATCATCCCAGATGGAGATAAAGACTCACTGGTCACTGCTTTAGATCCACTTGAGAAATCTAATGAATCAATACAGCTGCTATGCTGTCACTTCTATTTTCAGCTGTTGTTGACATGTTCAGTCTGATCGTTCCTCTTAAAGCTCGTGTCCGGAGTTTCCGTTCGTTTCCAACGTATGTATAATTTTTCAACAGAGCTTAAATGTGTCAGTCTGGTTCGATACTACAATATAATATTAGCATAAAGCAATATAAAACTTTATTTATGAGCCCCGCCTTCGCCTCATAGACCCCCATGTTATCCGAAAAAGCGCCCGTCAGCTTCAGCCAATAGATTTCGAGCTTCCGCATTCTCGTGTTGTCAATCAAAGTGTGGAGCAGCCAGAGAGCACGGTCGCTCGCCCAAGCAGAGGAGAGTTAGCTCCACAGCAGCCGCCGCGCTCACCTCGGATATATCCACTGTCTGCTGAACATCCACCGTAAACAGCTCAACATGGAGAATGCTGTAGGACTCAGAGGCTCTCATTTTCACCCGACGGATAATAGCGTGCACAATTAAAGGGGCGTGGCTTGGTCGCTCATGAAAGCAGAGGGAGGCAGAACCTCGAGACATGAGGGGGAATCCAAGATGGTGGAGTGAGCAGACGCACTTTGCAGGCTCGGATAAAAATAGTTTATCTTTTGTCCTTAAATGTAACTCTATGCAGTTTACAACTCAGAACAAACCAGGAGAAACTCTTCACCAAGTGTCTGGACAAAAAGAAAGGTAAACTACGAACTTTGCTGCCTTCTAAAGTAGTTTTTACTAAGTTTGAGGGAGCAAGTTACAATGAACGACCACGACTACAACCGGGCTGCTCTTCATGAAGCATGTGACGATGAAGACGTAGCTGACATCGAGATTGATGAGCAAATTTCCAAAGGACGGAAAAGCAACTCAGCACACACTCCAGTGAAATCTCCTCACCCCAAAAAACAAAAGAAAGGCGACCAGAGCCCTCCAGATGACAGCGTGTGTGAGGCAAATCTACATGCTGTGCAAACACTGACAGTCAAGATGGATCAGCAGACCGAACTCCTAAAAAAGTTCGAGACAAGAATCGAGGCCAATGCAGAAGCTATCAAGGAAAACAAGGTAAACATTGACGGGCTGCAGAAGAAAATGACTGAGCTTCAAGAGGAGAACAAGCGGCTCAAGGAAGCTGTTGCTGAACAAGCCAGATATAAAAGAAGGTGGAATTTGAGGTTAAATGGTCTGCCAGAAAAAGAGGGTGAAGACACCAAAGAAACCGTCATCGGGATTTTGACGAGAGTGGTGCCCATATCTGTGGAACGTCTTCGAGAGACTGTCGACACGGTACATCGTCTGGGAAAGAAAGGCAATCCTGCCACCTCAAACACTCCGAGGTCAGTTATTATACAGTTGCTGACAGGGGCGGTCCGGGATGAAGTCTGGAAGAGATCCAGAGACGCCAGGGTCTGTAAGGAAAAACACATCCACTTCAAAGAAGACTTCTCGAAGGAAGACAGAGAGGCTCGGTCCAAGTTATGGCCACTGGTGCAGGATGCCAGAAAGAGAGGTCAGAGAGCGTTCTTGAAAGAATGATATGCGCTGATAAACAATCAAAGAGTGGACCCCAAATGAGCATCGCTCTCCCATATAATCATCTTCCGGATGATTTTTTTCTGTTTCACCTGGTGAGTTCTGAAGGTAAACGACTTTTTTCTGTTAAGGACAGTTAGAGTCATTCCTGCACATCTTTGAATTCTTGCGCTTTCAGAAAGACTTCCTATAGTTCTGTTATCCTTTATATCGTTAAATGCTTGGGGGCTAAAAAACAATGTGAAACGAAAAGTTTTTTTTCTGTTTTGCAAGGAGCAAAAAGGCAGTTGTGTTTTTCTACAAGAGACTCATTCTGTTGAAGAGGACGCTCATTTTTGGAAGCTGCAGTGGGGTGACTCTATTTTTTTCAGTCATGGGACATCACACTCTGCCGGTGTTATGATTCTTTTAATAAATTTCCTGGAAAAATAATTAATCACGTGACATCAAGTGACATTAATGGTCATTGGTTGATGGTGATTGCTGATACAAATGATGAAAAGTTCATTCTGGTTCTATGGTTACAATGAGAGGGGTAAAAACAAAACATTTACAGTATATCTGACTTGTGTAGATTACTTACAGATTGTATGAAAACATATTCAACTGACAAAATTATAGTTGGAGGTGACTTCAATTTAGTACCTGATCTTTGGCTGGACAGACAACCACCAAAGGCACAATGCCATAAGTATGATGACCTAATTATTGAATCGATATATAGAGCAAATTTGGTAGATGACTGGAGGGAGAAAAACCCCAATTCTATTCAATTTTCCTGGTTTAAAGCATCTGGCAATGGTCAAAGCTCAAGAATTGACTACTGGCTCATCTCTACTCCTTTAGTCAGTTATGTGAACAAATGGGATATTTCTGCCTCGCCCTTAACAGATCATTGTGTTATCACTTTATCCTTTATGTTTTCAACACCTGAACCTGGACTTAACTACGTTTGGAAATTCAATAATACTCTGTTGGACAGGGAATTGTTCTGCAAGGATGTTAGACAGCTAATACTAGAAACTGATGCCTTGAAAATGTCAAATGTAAGTTAATGGGAATGGTTTAAATTTAAGACAAGAGAACTTGCAATTCGGGCAAGTAAAAATGCCTCTAAATTGAAAAAACAAAAACAGCAAAATATTATTACTAATATTAACAACATTTGCATAAAAGCCAAACTGTCAAGTGGGGAACTTGTTGAATTAAACAAATTACAAAGTGAATTAGATCAGTTATATTTAGAAAAAGCAAAGGGTGCCTTTGTACGATCTGGAGCCCGCTGGATTGAAGAAGGAGAGAAAAACACTTCTTATTTTTTCAACCTTGAGAAACATAGACAGTCAAAAAAGAAAATTAATAAATTAATTATAGATGGATCTATTATTGAAGACCAAGCTCAAATTAATAGTGAAATTAAAGGGTTTTATAGCAACTTATACAAATCGAGTTATTCTGACACAAACTGTCTTTTTTTTCTGAATGCCATTAGGAAATTTAACAAAATCATTGATACTGATTTTCAACAATTTATGGAGGAAGATTTAAAAATTGAAGAGCTTGATAAAGTTATACTGAAGATGTCCACTGGAAAATCTCCTGGCCTGGATGGCTTAACGACTGAATTTTATAGATTCTTCTGGAGCGACATCAGAGTGATGTTACACAAAGCTCTCTTAGAATGTATCTCAACTGGTAACCTTTCAACCACAACGAAACCAGGAATCATCACTTTAATTCCAAAACCCAATAAAGACACTCTCCTCTTGGATAACTGGAGACCTGTAACCTTATTATGTAATGATTACAAAATGTTGGAACATGTATTTGCTGACCGACTAAACAGAGGATTAAAAGATATAACTGATGAATGCCAGTCAGCATTTGTTAGAGGGAGAAACATTCATAATCATATTAGGCTCGTATTTGATATGTTGGATTATTGTGATTTCATTGATGGTGACAGTTTGATTTTATTTCTTGATTTCTATAAGGCGTTTGACACAACTGAACATTCTTTTTTATTAGAAGCCTTAAAATTTATGGGTTTCGGTGAAAATTTTTGTAAAATAATTGAGACGTTTTATAGTGATATCTCCAGCTCGGTCTCCTTAAATCCAGGTCTTACCTCCAGATTTAAAGTCCAGCGTGGCATCCGACAAGGCTGCCCCATTTCCCCAAAATTGTTCATTTTAACGACTCAGTTATTGGCCTTACTCATTAAAAATAGCCCTGAATTGCAAGGTATTAACATCTTTGATAGGGAATATAAAATTAGCCAGTTCGCCGATGATACGGCAATCTTGTTAAAAAATGATCTCATGGTTGAAAAAGCACTTGATAGGATTTCCTTATTCTCCAAGGCATCGGGTCTGAAACTAAATTTTAAAAAACATGAGATACTTCCCATTCATACTTGTGTACACAGGAACATTTCATCAATTCGGGTTGAAAATGAAGTGAAATATTTGGGGATCTTGTTGTCTAATAATGCAATTAGAAGAGAAGATGTTAATATCACAAACTGTATATCAGGGATGGAAAAAGGTCTCAGCCGGTGGTTAACGAGGGACTTGACTATTTTTGGAAGAAACCTGTTAACAAAAGCAGAGGGCATTTCTATGGTTATCTATCCCTGTCATTCAATGTATATATCTCCCATGAATGTTAAAAAAGCAAACTCAATTATTTTTAATTTTCTGTGGAAAAACAAAACACACTATATAAAAAGATCTCAACTAAAGAGTATGAGAGGGGTGGTATTAATGCTTTGGATTTTGAATCAATGGTTGGTACATTTAAGATCAAATGGTTAAAGGCCTTTTCTTATGCAACCAAATTCCATGTGGTTCCACATCCCGGACTCA
The DNA here is from genome assembly GCF_902148845.1 of Salarias fasciatus. Classification (NCBI taxonomy): domain Eukaryota; kingdom Metazoa; phylum Chordata; class Actinopteri; order Blenniiformes; family Blenniidae; genus Salarias; species Salarias fasciatus. The sequence goes on from NC_043747.1 coordinate 26,264,619, forward strand.
ATATTTAAGCAGCTCGGTGGGATTGAATTTCTTTTGAAATGTAATTTTGAGATTAATAAGATTCCAATCAAATTATCCAACTTCCACAGACAAATCCTTCACTTTTGGAAAATGTTATTCAACCACAATTTTTCTCCCCATGGATCCACTCTGTGGAATAACAGAATCATTATAATTGGTAGAAAATCAATATTTAAGAAGGAATGGTCGAAAAGGGTGTTATTTTTGTGAAGGATTTATTAGATTGTCATGAAAATCTCCTAAACTTCTCAACCTTTATAGAGAAATACAATATAAAGTGTTCCTATAAGGATTTTCAAAAGGTATGCAAAGTGATCCCTTTACCGTTAATTCAGTTAATTAGAAATACCCTCTTATATTCCGATGTGACTGCATCACTCCCAGCTTTAAAAGTGAATGATTATAACTTAATTGATGTTAAGTGTAATAATAACTTTATTACTAAAGCCATAAAACAAATGATCAACTATGATTATAACAGAGCCTTACCCAGGAAGCTGCCGAATATAGATAATCAATCTATTATGACCAACGCTTACTCAAAATTCATAAAATGGCCTATTCCTCCGAAAGTGAAAGAGACTCACTTTAGAATAATCAATAACATATATCCGGTCGCCCAATTTCTTAAGAGAAGATTTAAGTTTGATGTTGATCCTTGCACCTTTTGTAATTCTGACGATGAAACTTTGGAGCATGTGTTTTTTTCATGTCACTATTCACAACAATTTTGGTTTAGTATTAAAAATTGGTAATCTTTAAAACGAAAGTTACGTATGTAACTACGGTTCTATGAATCCCGGATGACCGCCAGAGGCGGTGCTTCAAGCACTGAATGATCATTCTTGCGTATGCACATGTCGAGAATAAATAACAACAACGTCACCTGGTGACCTCCGGTGACCTACGTGAGTCTATAAAGTCACGTGACACCGGAGACTCAGTCCCAAGAACCTTCTCGCGCAGCACGAGGATTCCGAGGGACTGAACGCTCTGGCGGTCATCCGGGATTCATAGAACCGTAGTTACATACGTAACTTTCGTTCTATTTCATCCCTCCTGACCGCCAGAGGCGGTGCTTCAAGCACTGGATGACTAGTGTCAACAAGGTCCCGAGGAATCAATGGACCCACTCATGCACCCACCTCAATCAATTGAAGGGCGATGCTGGCGCAGAACGCCGTCCAGCGGTTGAGCAGCAGCCATGTTGACACGGTAGAACCTGGCGAAAGTGTTGACTGATGTCCACGACGCAGCGGCACATACAGCCTCCAGCGGCACCCCCGCCGTCACCGCCCAGGAAGTGGAAACGCTCCTGGTGGAATGGCACTTCACCCCCGGAGGCAGCGGCTGACCACAAAGAGCATAGGCTTCCGTGATGACACCCACCACCCAGTGTGACAACCGCTGTTTAGACAGTGCCTGGCCCACCCGTGGCCCGGCAAAGCACACAAAAAGGCTGTCAGACCTCCTAATAGACGCTGTCCTCCGCAGGTAGGTGGACAGAGCACGCACAGGGCAAAGTTGTTCACAGGAAGAACCCGAGTCAAAACGGGCCAGGTCCAGTGGCCCCATAGCAGCCGCTGAGGGCACCTTAGGAACAAAGGAGGGGTTAGGCCACAAAGTAACCCCCGAACCATCCGGACGCCACCGACAGCAGGACTCGTGGGCCGAGAGGGCCTGCAATTCCCCGACACGTTTAGCCGAAGCCATTGCCAGAAGAAACGCGGTCTTCATCGACACCCATTTGAGGCCCACCTCGGTCAGCGGTTCGAATGGCGGAGAGCGCAGTGCCTCGAGCACCAATGAGAGGTCCCACGGAGGAACCATACGGCGGGTCGGAGGCCGCAACCGCCGGGCACCTTTTAAAAATAAGGACATTAATTTATGGCCCCCTATAGTCGCACCATCCACCTCAATGTGCCAACAGGAAATGGCCGCCACATATACCTTCAGGGTAGAGGGAGACCTCCCCCTTTCCAACAGGCCCTGCAGGAACGACAGAATCGACACCACCGGACAGCGTACAGGGTCCAGTCCCCGCTCCTGACACCATTTATCGAAGATCTTCCACCGATTGGCGTACAATGACCGTGTGGAAGGCGCCCGTGCACTAGTAATGGTGTGACCCACGCCCCCGGTGAGCACAGAAAAGTCTACCCCGGGCCTTGCAGCGGCCAAACCCAGAGCTGGAGGCGACTGGGATCGGGGTGCCAGACACGGCCGTTCAACTGGGACAGGAGGTCTGCCCTGCAGGGGAGGCGCATCGGAGAGGCGCAGCAGAGCCTCCGCAGCAACGGAAACCAGGTCCTCCCCGGCCAAAATGGGGCCACCAAGAGAAGCCTGTGGCCCCCCTGGGCCACCCTGAGGAGAGTCGGGAATATGAGGGGCAGAGGAGGGAATGCGTACAGGAGCTGCTGAGGCCAGTCGTGTGCCAGTGCATCCTGACCAAGCGGACTGGTGCTGTCCGCCAGGGAAAACCAGAGTGGGCAATGCGTTGCAGCCGCGGACGCAAAGAGATCCACCCGTGCCCTGCCGAAAGACCTCCAAATCAGAGTCACGACGTGGGGATGCAGCTTCCACTCCCCTGGCAGCAACGACTGCCGGGAGAGGGAGTCCGCCACCTCGTTTTGCGGCCCCGGGACGTACGCTGCCCGGAGCCCTGCCAGGTGAGAATGCGCCCAGGTAAGCAGCCGAGCCGCCACCTGAGTCAACCTCACAGACCGTGTTCCCCCCATGTGATTGATATGATAAACCACGGCCGTGTTGTCTGAGCGCACTGGGACGTGTCTGTCCCGCAGACACGGAAGCAACCGCTGCAGAGCAAGAAAAACTGCGAGCAGCTCCAGCACATTGATGTGCTCGCCTCGGAGCCGATGGGACCATGTCCCCTGCACCACACGGCCCTGCCAGGTCGCACCCCAGCCCATGGATGATGCATCCGTGTACACAACCTCGCGGCGCGCTGGTGAGGCTCCCAGCTGCACACCACGGTTGAGCCACAGGCTGTCCCGCCACGGAACCAGGGACAGGAGACACTCCCGTGACACACGCACCCTTGTGAGCCTGTGAGCGAGCCGTGTCGGATCCAACCGCAGGCCATTCAGCCACATCTGCAACGGGTGCAGGTAGAGCAGTCCCAGAGGAACAACAGCCGAAACTGAAACCAGTTTCCCCAAGAGGCGCAGGTAGCAAACAAACGGCAGCCGTCGTCCTTCTCGGAACACAGCCAGGGATTCCACGACGTCCCCCACCCGCTGAGGGGACGGCCGACCCGTCATGGCGACAGTGTCCAGAGCAACCCCAAGAAAAACGGTGCTCTGTGTGGGGTCCAACCTGCTCTTGGCATAATTCACCCTGAACCCCAACAGACGAACATGCATCAGGACCGTCTCCGTGTCCCGCACAGCCTGCGCGCGTGACGGTGCACAAATGAGCCAGTCGTCCAGGTAGGGCAGAATCTTCAACCCCTTTGCTTGCAACGGTGCGAGGGCAGCTGCTACCACCCTTGTAAACACCCGTGGAGACAGGGACAAGCCGAAGGGGAGGACCCTGAACTCGAAGTGCCGTCCCTGGAAAGCGAAGCGCAGGAACCTCCAGTGCGGAGGGGCGATCGGTACATGAAAGTATGCATCCTTCAGGTCGATGCTGGTGAACCACTCGCCCTCTGCCACCGTGTGGAGCACATCCTTGGTGCGCAGCATGTGAAAAGGTAAAACCTTTAAAAACTCGTTCAGACCCCGTAGGTCTAATACCGGTCGCAGGTCCCCGGTCCTCTTCGGGACCAGGAAATACCTGGAATAAAACCCCCCTGGATCCCGCAGGGGGTTCACAGGCACCACCGCGCCCTTGTCCAGCAAGGTCACAATTTCCCGTTGTAGCGCCCGGGACCTCGCCGGGTCCGGAATGTGAGTGACCCGGACCTGGCCCGAAACAGGAGGCCGGCGGCGGAACTGCAGCCTGTAACCGCCGGAAATCGTGTGTAACACCCAACGATCCCGAGTGTTGGCGGCCCAGTACCGGAGCTGCTCCGGGGTAAAACGACCCACCGCCGGCCCCCCAGACCTATGGACGGCCCCCACGGTCCTTAGAGGACCTGGGGGGCCGCCGCCCCCTCTGCCCCGGTTGAGGCGAACGAGAAACCGGGGCTCCCTGTCGATCGCTCCGCAACCTAACCGACCTCGAAACGGGAAGCCGAGGAACGGTGAAAGGGTCAGAGGAAGGGGTGAAGACCCTGGGGCCCGGCCCCTGTGAGGCGAGGCGTGTAGGAGCCTGCCGGTGAAGACCCACCAGCTGTTGCCGCGTTTGGGTGGCCTGCGCCGTACGCTGCAGAGCCTCCAGTGCAGCAGAGCCAAAAAGCTCACCCGGGAGGACAGGCAGACTTCGCAGCGTTCTCCTGCAAGACTCCGTCAGGGGGGACTGCGCCAACCAGACCTGCCTCCGAGCCTGAACTAAGGTAGACAGAAGGCGACCTAACTCCCGGGACATGAAGGCAAAAGCCTGTAGGGAAGCATCAACAAGGCCCTGCGTAGGGGAGTCCACCCCCACCGCTTCCAGAGACGAAGCCAGGCCAAGTAACAGATGGGACATGGAGTTACCAATCCGTCCCATCCGAGCCCCCGCCTCATAAGCCCTGCAAAGCAGCTCGTCAGTAGCTCGACATTGAGGACGCGGGCACCTAGCATCCGTTCTCAAGGCCTCATCTGGGGGCACAATAAGGGAGGCCACAGCAGGTTCAACAGCCGGCATACGGTCCAACCCAAACTTAGCGGCCTCTTGCATCGAAGCCAGGGCCCTACCATCAGCGGTAGGTTTCGAAAAGGCCTTCGTATCGGTCCAGCAGGCCTGAAGCTGGCCAATATATTCCGCCGACGGCGGCACCAAAAAAGCCGTGGCAGAAGCCTGTCGTCGAAAAAAGGCACAGGATGCAGCCGACTGCGTAGGAGGAGCGTCAAGATGCAGACGCGCCAGCGCTGTGCGAATCGCGGATACAGCAGCATTATCCTCACTCCTCACGGAAGAGGCGGACACCTGAGAGCCCCCCTCAGAAGCCTCGGGGCTCACATCCGGCAGCCCAAAAAACTGCGAGTCAGAGTCCTGAAAATGGGAATCTGACGCCGCAACAGATATGGCATCTTCCTCACAAAGAGAGGACGAGTCCCCAGTGGAACGTGCAGGGGCCTCCTGGCGACCCTCCGCACCCTGAAGAGCCTGGAGGAGAGCCTTCATCTGAGCCAGCTCAGACGTCAAAGTATCAACCTTCATCGCCAGTGAAGAAGAACGCTCCCCTTTGGACCGCTTCCGTGGAGCAGCAGTGTCACCCCCAGCGGAGCGTTTACGTGGGGCAGAAGAAACGTCTCCAGCAGCGGAGCGCCGTACCGCCTGCGCAGCAGGGAGCGGAGCAGAGGACGACGCAGATGTCCATGCCGCCGAACCCTCGAATGCGGCTAGGCGAGCCGTACGCAGCGAGAAGGGCATCACGCTGCAGTTCAGGCAAGCATTTTCAGTGAGGCCCTCCTGCAGGTGGGCCACCCCCAGACAGGAAGGGCACAGATCATGCCCATCGTCCTGTTGGAGCGGAGCCAAACAGTCCCGGCAACAGGGAGAATCAAGCATCTTGCACAAACCGGGGGTCAGACCGGGCGTAGACGCCACTACGACCGCAAAAATTAGCCACCAAACACAGCCACGTGAGCGAACACGCCACCCGTGGAGACCCAAAAAGGGAAGGAGAAAAAAAAAACAAACAAACAAGAAGGAGCCGGACACGGCAATAAACCAATTATCACCAGACAACCAGCCGAAAACAGCCGCAGCAAAACAGAAAGTCACGCCGAAAACGGCAACAGACAAACACAAAACCGCGTCCAAACCGTAAACGGTAACAGGAAATACTCACCACGCTGAAGCACCACACAGCCACAGGCAGCTCACGCAGCCCCGGAGGGCGAGCCGTGCTCGCAACACCGACCGCACGCAGCTAGGTCACGGGCTAACAGCAGTGAGTCGCAAACAGCAGCCGTGGGTCCCAAAAAACACTCCAAGCAGCAAAGTACTCGACCATGCGCGAGAAGAACAAAAGGGACTGAGTCTCCGGTGTCACGTGACTTTATAGACTCACGTAGGTCACCGGAGGTCACCAGGTGACGTTGTTGTTATTTATTCTCGACATGTGCATACGCAAGAATGATCATTCAGTGCTTGAAGCACCGCCTCTGGCGGTCAGGAGGGATGAAATAGAACGAAAGATTTCGACCTTAAACATTTCCCACACCTTATACTATATGCACAATTTAAGCTCGTCTAACTCCAATATAATAAATATTGTCATCCTTTTAGCCAAATACCACATCCACTGTAGTAAATGCAGAGGGAACAAACCCTCTTTTTCATGTTTCATGAATGAATTTAAACTGTATTATTCAGCATTACTTAGATGAAAAGACTGGAAGGCAGCTGGTATGATCTCTCATATGATTTCTAAGGCACTCCTGTTCTAAGCTACTTTTCATTGTACGGCTGTATGTAGTATGACATAAGAAAAACTGGAAGTATCACTTTTTTTCCTCCACAAGAGTTTGTATTGTATTGTGTCTTTTGTTAAATAAATTAAAAAAAAAAGAACCTCGAGACACTGGATTAAAAAAAAAAGAAAACCTCTCTCTTTCAAAACTCCGGACACGAGCTTTAATGTGTATCATTGAGGCCACAGAGGATGGTGGAGGTGTTCCTGAATGCATGATATTGATCTGTGAGTCCCTGATACCTTCGTCCAGTCCTTTCACATCCATTAATGGAGACAAAATATTAGAAAGACTTTTCAGTATCTTGAGATCTTTTTCTTATTTTTCTTGTCTGGAGATCTTCCAGGGTCATTTTGTCAACTCAAGCAGAGATTTCCAGCTCAAACTTTACATTTAGTTTGTATATAGTAGTTTAAAGAACTAAACGAAGCCAGACTCCGTCTTAAACAATGATGCTGATGAGAGGGGAGGGCTCCAGCTTCCTCACCTCAGGTGATTCTCTACAGCAGCACAACTAACCTCAGCATCATACTGTAATGTTGGCGAAGGTGAAATGAGGAGCGTTTTGGGATTTCACAATTCTGACTTTATTACAGGCACCCAAACACATCACACACACAGCATCTTCTGCAGCAGCGGGATCCGAAATCTCTCCAAGTGTAACATAAACCACAGAACCCGGCCAAAGTAACACAATAAATGCTGAAGAACATCACTGATTATGGCACAACACAACAACAACTGAAGAACATGAACACAATCATGAAAACAACCCCCTCCCAGAACATGTCCCACAATGCCTTTCAGCCATTCCCCCCAGGCCGCCGCTACAAAACTATTTCTGTACAATAAATCCTGCATTGAAGAAGAATCCACCTCAGGGTTACCACTGAATCTGGATCTGTACTCTTCAGACACTGAGACAGTGGAAAAACATCCAAAGAACCCATTTCTTAGAACACAGCCTCAGAGTGGAACTCTGCATGTCAGCATTTAAAAAGTTTTCCATTAATCTGTCGGATCACTCCAGGTAATAAAGATGAGGATTTAGATTATGGAACAACAAAGGAGTGCGGAAAAAAATTGGACCTCTATCATGATGGAGCTTGACTTTCTTTTCAGTCTTTATGTCAGAAATAACAACTAACAAGAAAAACATTTTTTTTTTTCAAATATTTGCAGTTAAAAAGTTTCATGTTGTCAAGACACAAAGAAATAATTCATCCACCTCCATTATCAGAAGAGGAGGAAATAATTCCTCACATTGGAACACACACACACACACACACACACACACACACACACACACACACACACACACACACACACACACACACACACACACACACACACACACACGAATATTGAACCCAGAGGACGTCTGCAGCTCCATGTTTCCACCAGTCCACTGACCTCTGACACATCAGGAAAGTTTCTCTACACACGACACAAAACGGACTGACTTCAAAGGACTGAAGCTGCAGAACATTTTTTCTTTTTGTTCATCAACTTGATTTAAATTCTGCAAACAAACCATTTTCCAATCCCAGGCAGATTCTCTGAAGCAGACTTGACTTCTTGACTCCAGACCTGGATATGTAGACACAGTGTTCAGGATCCACTGATGGAATCCAGGAATCATTTGATTTGGTCAAAAAGGAGCTTCACTGTTACTGAAGCAAAGCTCTGAAGTCTGTCATTTTTATAAACTGATTCATGGAGTCAAACACCATCTGTCTTTGTCTGGAACAGATCAGCAACCGTTTTAACATGGAACTCTCCTGTTAACCAGTGAGTCACATCCAGAGGAACCCTGGTTCGATGCTGGACTCTCACAGCTCTTCACACTGCAGATCTTCTGCTGGTTCCTCTGTCGCTCACTGCTGGATGAAGCTCTGCTCTCAGTCCCACCTGCAGAGAGAAGAGAGGAGATGATCAGAGTCTCTGTGAAGCAGTGAGGACTTCAGTCCTGTTCAGAGCAGCAGTCAGCAGCTCAGAGCTCATGAAGGACCACCACTGTCACACCAACACAACAAGCCTGCGGCTCCTCTGATTGGCTGACTGTGTGTCCTCTGCTGTCCAATCCTGAAGCTGCTCAGCGTTCTCCTCTCACAGCCTCACTGAGAGTCAAACACTGGATCTTTGTTCTCACACTGACTGTGTTTAGTCCAAACCTGCTGAAAGCAGCATGGACTCACTCCAACCATCTACTGACCCCAGAGTCTGCAGGCTGCAGTCTGGACTCTGCTGGAGATCAACCAGCTGCTGCACATCTGGATCCTTCAGCTGGTTGGACCACAGGTTGAGCTCCTTCAGGTGGGAGGGGTTGGACTTCAGAGCTGAGGCCAGAGAAGAACAGCTGATCTTTGACAAACTGCAGTTAAACAACCTGAATAAAGAGAGAAAGCAGCAGAATCAATGAGGAGGAACCAATCAGATGTGTTGATGGAGAAATGAGCAGCTCCACATTACTGAGTCCTGATCAATGAGCTGTTCTGTTGTTGTGGATCTTCATCACACACATCATCCACATGTCAGCACAACATTCACACTCCTCCTCATGTCCACACACACCAGTCAGCTGCTGCTGAGCTCAGTCCACTCTCTCACTGCAGGATCAGAGTCTCAGATCACAGCTGCTGACAAACATTTCTCCTTCTACAACAGGAACAGACAGTCAACTGACCTCAGAGTCTGCAGACCACAGAGTGGACTCTCCAGAAAACCACACAGCTGCTCAACTCCTGAATCCTGCAGAGGGTTCCTACTCAGGTCCAGATGTTCCAGATGTTTCAGGAGGGAGGGGTTGGACTTCAGAGCTGAGGCCACAGAAGAACAGCTGATCTCTGACAAACTGCAGTCCTGCAACCTGAATAAAGAGAGAAAGAAGTGAGATTAGAGGACAGAGTTTGATGTTGAAGTCATTGAGAGCTGAAGAAGGTTCAGACTCAATTCAGGATCAGGGCCAATTAGTTGATCGTCCACATGACTGTTTTCAAAACAGCTGAAACGTTGCAATAACATGCCAGGCTGTAAGGTGGCGCTTCATAAATTGGCAATATCATAGCGCCTCCGCCTTGTAGCCGTTCGTGATCTTTTTCGTGGTGGATCCAACATTACATGAATCCTGCTGACCACTTCATGACAAAATGAAAAAGGGACGTTGATGTGAACTGTTCTTTCTGCTGAAATCACCCTGAAACAACTCAACACCTCTTTTGGACATGTGATGACTCCAAGATCTTTGGGAAGGATTTCTGTCACTTTGTAATTAATAATGTACACAAGGACTTTACTTTGAGGTGGGAAAATGTGATTTTTTTTGTTTGTTTCTTCATAAAACAGGAAAAGAAGGAAGAATATTTTATCATCAATTTACTCATCCTAAAATCACAATTCTTTATTCACAAATGCAAATATAGCAGGCAGAAGCCGTCATTTACCCACTTCAGAAATGTTGTACTGTCTTATATAAAAATGTTAAAAGACTTTGAAAACAAAAAGGCTGTAAAAACTATCAGGAGCCTATCTGTGAGAAATTTAAACCGTTTGAAAGAAAGTGATCACTTATTGTGTTCCCCCTGGCATAATGTTTGCCATGTACGAGTATATTTACAATTAAAAAAAAAAAAATCACATGAAGCATCGTGCTCTCCGTGCTGATTTGTTGTGTCAGGTGGCAATATTTTGCTGTAAAAGCAGCAAAAGGCTCGCAGTCTTCAGCAGGACGTCTGCTGCACTGCACAGCGCCATTATTATTGTTGTTTACAGTGTTCTGCGCGTTTGTTACGACGTAGCGCGATGACGCAAGCGTATCAGGAATCGCTCCAAAACAAGAGTAAATACGGAGCCATGGATTCAACAGATTTCGGATCTGTTCACCCTGGGACCTGGTTTCAAAAATGTTCGGTTTCAGATCCACGGAATGCTGAATTCGTGTGGATGACAGGGTGAACTGATCAGATATTTTAGAGTTTTGGCCTGGATTCGTCTTGGTGGAAGAGTACATGGAGAGAAGAGGAGCCACTGATATGGAGACAATGTGGATCAATGGAAGCAAACCATTTTCTTATATTCTGGGAATGCCCTGGATTGCTTCAATACTGGTTGGGAGTTCATAAAGTGCTGTGGGATGTTTTTAAGGCTAAAATCATTAACAATTTTACAAATCTGTATGTGGGTCTTGTTACAACCTTGGATGAAAGAGGGGATATAAAATTGTTGCAGGCGCTTCCAGCTGCCAGCAAGAAGTCAGTTACAAGAAAATGGTTAAATCCAACCTCACCGACAACTGAAGATTGGTTTGGAATAATAAAGAAATATTTATAATGGAAAAATTAAAATATTCCTTCAGAATTCAAAGAGATAATTTCTAGCTCATTTGGAACAAATGGATTCATTTTATATCCCCTCACCGTATTGACTTTATTTGACTCCGTATATACTTATCCTGTTTGAATAACTGATCAAAATACTGATACTATCACACTTTGACTAATGCTCATGTAAGAAGCCACAACTGTAAGCTCCCAAGCCTCTTTTTGTTCGTTTTTTCTAGTTTTCTGTCTCGTTTTTGTTTTTGTTTTGTGTTTTTTTTTTGTCAGTCATAGAAAAGAAGAGGAGGACTTCCTTGGAACTGATATAATTGCACGTTTGTATTGCCACCTCCACAAATAAAAATATAATTACAAAAAAAGAACTCTGAATCCTTCCACTTTTGATGAGTCATTAGTTTCTAAATTTAGTTGTAAACCACAGTTGAAATGAGGAGTCATTGTGAATGTACAATGGGGGAAATAAGTATTGAACGCATTAACTGTTTTGTCATTACATTTATTTCCAAAGATGCAATTCATGTGACATTTCTTCCAGACACTGGTATTAACTCAAATAATCCACACATGAAAAGAAATCACAGCATTCAAATCCATAAATAGTGATTATGTGGAATTAAGTGCAATAACACAGGAAAAAAGTATTGAACACACCATGGGAAAGCTGTATAGTTTGTCAAGGAAAGGCACCATACCATCTCACACCTGAAAGTAATTAGTCTTTGTACTTCCTATAAGTGCAAACCAACATCAGCTGGGTTAGTGCTAATTGATGGCCCTATAAACAGGTTGTTTTTTCACCAAGTAGTCAAACAAGACACATCTCATGATGGGTAAAAGCAAGGAGCTCTCTCAAGACCTTCGCAGCCTGATTGTTGCTCAGCATCAGAATGGAACTGGTTACAGACTTATCTCAAAGAATCTGAGTATTCCAGTAAGCACCGTTGGGGCCATTATCCGCAAGTGGAAGAAGCATCACCTTATCATCAACAGGCCGCGCACAGGAGCTCCTCGCAAGATTTCTGACCAGGGAGTCAGAAAGATGGTCAGAAGAGTTCTCAAAGAGCCAAGGACCACCCGGAAAGCACTCCAGCAAGACATGGAGGCAGCAGGTACAAGTGTTACAGAGAAAACGATAGGCAGAGAGTCACGTGGGGGATACCTGGAAGATGGCAGCACACTAGATCTGCTCCCGACCCTTGTCGATTAATGTAAGTAATTAACGACAGCAACTCTCTGCAATTATTACTCGGAACCCCAAATAAGCAGCGCTTTCATCCAGCCACGGAGAAGATCAGAACTGCGAGAATGAATCAACCCAAACGATGTGTGCAGACTCGTCTGAAAAATACAGCCCCCGGGAATGCTAACCCTGCCAGCCCTGAAGCTAGCCCGAAAAGCGGCATGGAAGACCTCATGGCTGAAGTTATGAAGCTTGGGACAACTTTGAATCAAGTAGCGAGTGATGTGGCCATAATACGGGCAGACACTACAGAGCTCAAGAACTCAGTAAGTGTGCTTCAAACGCGAATGGAAGAAGTCGAAACTCGCATTTCCAACGTGGAAGATAATGCTGCTAGCGTGGCTAACGATAATAAGCGGCTCAACGAGAGAGTGGAACAATTATGGAAGAGAGTGGATGATTATGAAAACCAAAGCAGAAGAAATAATGTCAGGTTGGTTGGACTGAAAGAAGGTAAAGAAGCTGGGAGCAATATGAATGATTATGTCAGGAAGATACTACGAGATGGTTTTAAACTGGATGGAGACGAATACGAGATTGAAAGGAGCCACAGGAGCGGGGCACCGCGACAGGATGACGATCAAGCACCACGTGTCGTTCTGGTGAAGTTTCTGCGTTACACAGCTCGACAGAAAGTTCTTGCAGCTGCAAAGAAAACAAAAGGGTTGAAATGGGAAGGCTGCACTCTCTCGATGTTCGAAGATCTGACCAAGGAGCGCTCTGATCTGCGGAGGCAGTTCTCCCCCATTATGAAGACTTTGTGGCAGCACCAGGTGAAGCACACACTCGCACATCCAGCGAACCTGAGATTCACATGGAAGGGGAAGAGATGGAGCTTCACGGATCCAAAAAAGGCCGAACGCTTTGTCCATGATAACATTACAACCGCGGAACAAGAGGACTAATGCGCACTTTGGAGAGTGGAACTTTATTCTGAAGGTGACGGAGGGGACGGGGATCAGCTGGGAGCTGCCAGAACCAGGCGGCGGGAGGATGCTGCCCACAGGATCCACACGGACCGAAATCAGCAGGGAGGCTGCTTACACTGTCAGGTTCCTTTTTGAGACAGTGTTTTTTGAGTTGGGGTTATTTTTCTTTTTGTTCACTGGTTTTGTTAATGTTGCAGGATTTGTAATAAGTTTATGTTTAAACACTTATTATTGCAGAGGCATGGCATTGATTTATGACACTGAAATATGGAAAAGTATGGTTTTACTTTCAATGAGAGGCAAATATTTCTACAAGCCTTATGGGTAGTCGGTACATCAATATTGTTTCATGGAACATTAATGGTTGCAGTACCCCTGCTAAAAGGCGAAAGATACTTACATATCTTAAATCTAAGGATACAGATGTTGCTTTCATACAAGAAACTCATTTTAAAAATGAAGATGAGGCTTTGAAATTAAAACGTGACTGGGTGGGAAAGGTATTTCATAATTCTGTATCCAGTAAGAGTTGTGGAGTTGCTATTCTAATTAACAAAAGGCTAAATTTTATACTTTCAAAACAATCAAAGGATCATGATGGACGCACCCTGTGCCTGGAGGCAAAAATTAATGGAGTAAAAGTTGCATTATGTAATATTTACGCCCCAAATAAAGAAAGCTCAGTTTTTATTCATAAAGTTAACAAGATGCTGGGAGGCTTGGATGGCCAAATTATCCTAGGAGGAGATTTCAATCAGGTGATGGATGATTATTTAGACCGCACTAAGAATAGACCGGGTGCAACCCCCAGAGATAGAACTGCCATACATAGCTTACAGGAAGATTTGGGTTTAATTGATATCTGGAGGTTTGTTAATCCACGGGAAAAGGGGTATTCATTTTATTCTCACTCTCACAAAACTTACTCACGAATAGACTTTTTTCTAATTTCTAATTCATTGGTTGATAGGGTTATAGACAGTAATATAGGGGTTATAGCAATAACAGATCACGCACTGGTGGAGCTACATTTAGATTTGAATGCTGATAAAAACAAAGCTGGAAGATGGAGAATGAACACAAGTTTACTACAAGATGAGCAATTTGCCAAAAAACTGGGAGAACATATCTGCATGTTTTTAGAGTTAAATATTGGTTCAACAGAGAGACTGGCTTCAGTGTGGGATGCTCTTAAAGCATTTGTTAGAGGAAAATTTATTTCTCACAGTTCATGGAAAAAAAAAGGAAAACCTCAGAAAGTTACAATCTTTAGAAAAGGAAATAACTGACTTAGAAAAAATCCTGGCAGAACGGTTTGAGGAGGAACAATTTCGTAAAATTTGTCAATTAAAATTTGATTTACATGAAATTTACAACAAAAAAACAGAATATGCATTATTTAGGCTTAAAACTATTTACTATGAAAATGGAGAGAAGACTGGACGATTATTAGCGAGACAGTTAAAGTCACAGGATGCAAATAATACAATTTCGACAATTAGAGAAAATGAAGACTTACTTACATCACCTATTGACATTAACAGGGTTTTTAAAAGCTTTTATGAGGAACTATATACATCTTCAAATACAACTAATGAGGAGGATTTTGCCTTTTTTTTTGAAAAGATTACACTGCCACAGGTTCCTCAGACGGAAAAAGATAACTTGGATATCCCCATATCAAATATAGAAGTAAAAACCGCTATTATGGATATGAGATCTGGGAAGTCACCAGGTGTGGACGGCTTTCCAGCTGAATTCTATAAGAAATATCTGGATGTGCTTTGCCCAGTGCTTACAAAGGTTTTGCAGGAAGCATTTGAGTATGGATCGTTACCAGACAGCTTTAATGAAGCCATCATATCCCTAATACCAAAAAAAGATAAAGATTTAACAGACCCTGCTAACTACAGACCTATAAGTCTAATCAATGTTGATTGTAAAATATTATCAAAAGTATTAGCTCTGAGATTAGAAAAAGTTTTGCCAAAAATTATACACAAAGATCAAGTAGGTTTCATAAAAAATAGAACATCAACTGATAACATGAGGAGATTATTACATCTACTATGGATGAATAAATCTAACCCACAACCTGTTGTTGCCTTATCCCTTGATGCCCAGAAAGCTTTTGATCGGGTGGAGTGGGCCTTTTTATTTGAAACACTGTCAAGATTTGGGTTTGGCGCTAATTTCTGCAGATGGATAGGAATCTTATATTCAAATCCGAAAGCTGCTGTTTTCACCAATAGGATGATATCTCAGTTTTTTAACATATCCAGATCGACACGTCAGGGGTGCAGTCTTAGTCCTTTATTGTTCACAATATTTCTTGAACCTCTTGCTGTGACGATAAGGGAGGAGCCCGGAATTCGAGGAGTTACTGCAGGAGGGAGAGAACACAAACTTTTTCTTTATGCGGACGACATTCTGATACTGTCAGGACCCAGCTAACTCTGTAACACAATTACTGGAAACTATTAAAACATATTCTAAAGTTTCAGGATACTGTATTAACTGGCATAAGTCAGAGGCCATGCCAGTCTCCCAGACCTGCTCCCCTCATCTACTCAATGCGTTTAAATTCAAATGGCTCCCAAAAGACATGAAATATTTAGGAATAGAACTAAATTCGGATATAGAAAAGATTATTACAACTAATATGGAAAAATTATTAAATAAAATTAAGGGTAATTTGGAGAAATGGGGCATATTAAATTTAACGTTATGGGGGAAAATAAATACAATTAAAATGGTTATTGCCCCACAAATTAACTATCTCATTGGAATGATCCCCCTATGCATCCCTCCACAACTGCTACTTAGATATAACAACATGATAAAATGCTTCCTTTGGGGTGGAAAGAAACCCAGAATTTGTTTAGATAAACTCTATCAACCAAAGAAATATGGGGGGTTGTCTTTGCCAAACATCTCTTATTATAGCAATTCTTTTGAAATGGCAAAACTCATGAAACACTGGAGTGGAACGAACACGGATTTGGACTGGATTCTGATTGAACAGGAGCTCACATTCCCTTTCAAACCCACAGAGACTCTCTCACAAATGATTAAACAAAAGGACAACAATATGATGAACCCAATTTTAACCCACTCAAGGAAAATATGGCAGGGCATACATAAAATTTGTAGAATCTCACATAACACCCAGAAATCGGCTTCTATTTGGCATAACTCTAAAATAAAAATAGGTAAACAAACCATTTACTGGGCCCAGTGGTTGAAAAAAGGTATTAGAACATTAGACGATTTGTATGAGGAGGGTAATTTTGTCTCTTATCAAACATTAGTCAATAAATTTAAACTGGAAGGAAGGGCCCATTTTTGGAAATATCTACAGCTCAGACATTGCATTAAAGGTAAGATCTTTATAAATAACGATGCTAATATAGTTGAACAATTCTTAAAATTACCACCAACATCTCAAACAGCCTCCAAGTGGTACGAGTTATGTCCCTGGAAGACCAGCAGAAGGTGTGATTCTTTAAAGATGATATGGGAGAAAGATCTAGATTGTACTTTGGATGAAGAAACGTGGAAGGGGATTCTTTCCAGCACTGAAGGATATATTAGAGAAGCTAGGAGCAAATTTATTCAATATAAAATTATACATAGATATTACTACACTCCGACTAGACTTAATAAAATGAAATAAATTGACGATGACCTGTGCTGGAAATGTAAGGGAGACCGTGGCACATATTTACATGCTATGTGGAAATGTCCTTGGGTTTTTCCTCTGTGGGAAAATGTATTGGAGTTTGTAGGGAATTGGCTTGAATGTATACTCCCAACGTCACCAAGGCTTTGCCTCCTCGGGGACAGAACAATAGTACCAGATTTAAATAAATTCAAATACCAAATATTAAAATCCGGTCTATTGACCTGTGCTCGTCTGATCCTGACGTGCTGGAAGGAACCCCGAACTCCTACAATGGAAATGTGGAAAGCTCAAATGATGGAAATGGCTACTTATGAAAAAATGCTGATGAGACTGAATGGTGGGAATGAGGCTGCTAATGAAGAATGGGAGAGTTTTAGAGATTTTGTGTATGTAAGGAGCTGAAAAGTGAATATTATTGTGAATACAAGCATATGAAGAATGTGCCACATCTGCTAAACACCCATTATATGTTAAACCCTCTCAATTTTTCATTAGAAACTTTGTGATGGACATTGCCTGCTAAAAAACCTGCCTTTATAGGTTAGTTATTTAATTCTAGGGGTTTTTTTTTGTTTGTTTGTTTTGTTTGTTTGTTTGTTTTTTTTTGTTGTTGTTGTTGTGAATGTTCTTGTTCTTGTTGAAAAAATGAAAAATTCAATAAAAAATGTGAATTATAAAAAAAAAAAAAAAGAAAACGATAGGCAATGCACTCCACCGCCA
The DNA here is from genome assembly GCF_902148845.1 of Salarias fasciatus. Taxonomy (NCBI): domain Eukaryota; kingdom Metazoa; phylum Chordata; class Actinopteri; order Blenniiformes; family Blenniidae; genus Salarias; species Salarias fasciatus. Next base: position 26,282,075 of record NC_043747.1, read on the forward strand.
TGGCCTCTATGGACGCTCAGCCCGCAAGACTCCGTTCCTCAAAAAAAGGCATGTTGAAGCTCGTCTAAAGTTTGCTAAACAGCATCTGGATAAGCCTGTGGAATACTGGGAGAATGTTGTCTGGTCAGATGAGACCAAAATTGAACTTTTTGGCTGTCATACTGCACACCATGTTTGGAGGAGAAATGGCACTGCACATCACCCAAATAACACTATACCAGCAGTGAAGTTTGGTGGTGGAAACATCATGGCATGGGGTTGTTTCTCATCTCGTGGTACTGGCAGACTTCATATAATTGAAGGAGCAATGAATGGAAACATCTGTCGGCAAATTCTTGAGATGAACCTCCTGCCATCCACCAGGATGATGAAGATGAGACGGGGCTGGACCTTTCAACAGGACAACGATCCGAAGCACACGGCAAAGTTGACTCTCGAATGGTTTAAAAAAAAGAAAATCAATGTGTTAGAATGGCCCAGTCAATCACCTGACTTAAATCCGATCGAACATTTGTGGAAAGAACTAAAGATAAGGGTTCACCAGAGGGCACCAAAGAATATTCAGGATTTGAAGACGATCTGTGCGGAGGAATGGGCAAAAATCACACCTGAGCAGTGTGGGCGATTAGTTCATACATACAACAAGCGTCTGGAAGCAGTCATTGCAAACAAAGGCTTCTCCACAAAGTATTAAACGAGTCTCAGATAGTGTGTTCAATACTTTTTTCCTGTGTTATTGCACTTAATTCCACATAATCACTATTTATGGATTTGAATGTTGTGATTTCTTTTCATGTGTGGATTATTTGAGTTAATACCAGTGTCTGGAAGAAATGTCACATGAATTGCATCTTTGGAAATAAATGTAATGACAAAACAGTTAATGCGTTCAATACTTATTTCCCCCATTGTATATTCAAAATAAAACAACACCCCGGCTCGATCCAGATGCAGTGAGAACACGGTCGCTCTCTGGGTCGAGCCAACGTTCCTCGTTTGCCGCACTTTTGTCCGTGTGAGGCTTCCGTAGCGCATGGGCTCTTCTGTGTTCCCGGCTCTGGGTCCCTTCTGGTGGACCAAATCTGAGCAAGTTTTTTCAACTTGTTTTGAGTGAAAATGTCTCATTTTACTTGATTTAAGATAAATTTACATAAATATTATATTTGATCAAGATAAAAAGGCTTGATTTAAGAGAAAATTCTCTGAAATCAAGAAAATTTTTGGCTTGTTCTATTGGCAGATTTTTTTCTCTTAAGTCAAGAAATTTTTCCTTGAAATTAGTATTTCAGGCAGGCTTGGGGTTTGGACTGGCTGTGGTTTGGGGGGCTGCTGGCTGCGGGGGGGTGCACGCCTGTCTGCAAGCTTTGAAATGTGGAGCTGCACACGGCTCTGCCACAGTCACAGGACTGAAGACCAGAGAAGAAGCTCCGTTTCTCCTGGAGATCCTCAGTGTGGATCACTGTCAGATCAGCCTGATGTCTGACCTTTAGTGTCAACACTACTTTACTGAAACACTCAAACATGGAGTCTGACCTCAGAGTCTGCAGACGACAGAGTGGACTCTGCAGAAAACCACACAGCTGCTCAACTCCTGAATCCTGCAGAGGGTTCCTACTCAGGTCCAGATGTTCCAGATGTTTCAGGAGGGAGGGGTTGGACTTCAGAGCTGAGGCCACAGAAGAACAGCTGATCTCTGACAAGTGGCAGTCTATCAACCTGAATAAAGGGAGAAAGAAGTGAGATTAGAGGACAGAGTTTGACGTTGAAGTCATTGAGAGCTGAAGAAGGTTCAGACTCAATTCAGGATCAGAACCAATTTGTTGATCGTCCACATGACTGTTTTCAAAACGGCTGAAACGCTGCAATAACATGCCAGGCTGTTAGGTGGTGCATCACTGACAGCTGCCGGAAATACATGGCAATATCATAGCGCCTCCGCCTTGTAGCCGTTCGTGATCTTTTTCGTGGTGGATCCAACATTACATGAATCCTGCTGACCACTTCATGACAAAATGAAAAAGGGACGTTGATGTGAACTGTTCTTTCTGCTGAAATCACCCTGAAACAACTCAACACCTCTTTTGGACATGTGACGACCCCAAGATCTTTTGGAAGGATTTCTGTCGCTTTGTAATTAATAATGTACACAAGGACTTTACTTTGAGGTGGGAAAATGTGTTGTTGTTTTTTTGTTTCTTCATAAAACTGGAAAAGAAGGAAGAATATTTTATCATCAATTTACTCATCCGAAAATCAAAATTCTTAATTCACAAATGCAAATATAGCAGGCAGAAGCCGTCATTTACCCACTTCAGAAAAGTTGTACTGTCTTATATAAAAATGTTAAAACACTCTGAAAACAAAAAGGCTGTAAAAACTATCAGGAGCCTATCTGTGAGAAATTTAAACCGTTTGAAAGAAAGTGATCATTTATTGTGTTCCCCCTGGCATAATGTTTGCCATGTACGAGTATATTTACAATTAAAAAAAAAAAAAACAGAAAAAAAGAAAAAATCACATGAAGCATCGTGCTCTCCGTGCTGATTTGTTGTATCCGGTGGAAATATTTTGCTGTAAAAGCAGCAAAAGGCTTCAGCAGGACGTCTGCTGCACCGCACAGCACCATTGTTATTGTTGTTTACAGTGTTCTGCGCGTTTGTTACGACGTAGCGCGATGACGCAAGCGTATCAGGAAACGCTCCAAAACAGGAGTAAATACGGAGCCATGGATTCAACAGATTTCGGATCTGTTCACCCTGGGACCTGGTTTCAAAAATGTTCGGTTTCAGATCCACGGAATGCTGAATTCGTGTGGATAACAGGGTGAACTGATCAGATATTTTAGAGTTTTGGCCTGGATTCGTCTTGGTGGAAGAGTACATGGAGAGAAGAGGAGCCACTGATATGGAGACAATGTGGAGCAAACCTTTTTCATATATTCTGGGAATGCCCTGGATTGCTTCAGTACTGGTTGGGAGTTCATAAAGTGCTGTGGGATGTTTTTCAGGTTAAAATCATTAACAATTTTACAAATCTGTATGTGGGTCTTGTTACAACCTTGGATAAAAGAGGGGATATAAAATTGTTGCAGGCACTTCTAGCTGCCAGCAAGAAGTCAATTACAAGAAAATGGTTAAATCCAACCTCACCGACAACTGAAGATTGGTTTGGAATAATAAAGGAAATATTTTTAATGGAAAAATTAAAATATTCCTTCAGAATTCAAAGAGATAATTTCTAGCTCATTTGGAACAAATGGATTCATTTTATATCCCCTCACCGTATTGACTTTATTTGACTCCGTATATACTTATCCTGTTTGAATAACTGATCAAAATGCTGATACTATCACACTTTGACGAATGCTCATGTAAGAAGCCACGGTAACGCTTCCTTTTACAGTATGGTAATTACATGTATTACCATGTATTAACATGGTAATTGCAGGGTAAGTACCATGTAATAAGGAGAAGTTACTGTAAAATTACCATGTAATTACAGGGTAACTATGTTGCTAATTACCTAGTACTTTTAGAGTAATTACCAAGCCAATTCCAGGCAAATACCAAGTAACTACCTGGTAGTAAGTATTAATTACTGGGTAATTATAATGTATATAGCAAATATGTCAGTAATTGCCAAGTACTTACTAAGTAATTTTTAAGTAATTACCATGTAATCATTGGGAAATGTAGACTTTTTACTAGGTATTACTAGGTACTGCTAGGTGTGTACGCTATGTATTTCCCTATTAGTCAAGTGTTTTTTACTATTTACCTGGTAACTTCTTAGTATTTCCCAGTAACTACAACATTTACCTGGTAATTACGGTTGAACTGTAGACTACTGCAAAAGGAAGTGAGGCCTGTTTCCACACTATTACCTAGTAACTACTTATTAGTTACCCAGGAACTGCAAAAATACCTACCTCGAAATTACATAGTTATTAAAGTGGATTTGTACTGTAAAAGGAAGTGAGGTCTGTTTCCATGTTATTACATGGTAATTACTCATTTATTACCCAGTAAATAGAAAAATATCTACCTGGAAATGACATAGTTATTAAAGTGGATTTGTACTGTAAAAGGAAGTGAGGTCTGTTTCCATGTTATTACCTGGTAATTACTCAGTATTTAGCCTGTTACTCGGAAACTTTCACATTACCCCACACACTTGCACCAAAAATGCAGCAAACCCCATCAGTGTCTGTGATGCAGTGTCTGAACAGCACACTGTATCTGTCAGGAGATCAGAGTTTCCATCAAAACCACCATCACCAGCCATCACATTACATGAAGATGAACGCATTATTATTACACTTCCTCACTCCGAACACCTCACTGTGACAGACATGCAAAAACAAGAGAGCTGCCAAAGATAAACATTTTAATCAAATGGAGTTCAACTTCTTATAAAACAATTTACAAAACAGTGCACATTTTTAGCAGTCAGGCACCTTTTTTTTTTTTAAGAAACAGAACAGATTTCTTTTGCAAAAAACAAAATACAAATAACAGTGATAAACAATCACTATAAATCAACATTAATAAGTACACTGCTCCAGTCTTGTGAATTCACATCATCATGTGTTTTCTGCAGACCCGTCTGGTCTACAGGAACCCTTGATCTCCATCATCCAGTGAGGTGTGTATATTTCCATTTTGCTTGGTGTTTTATTGATCATTATAGTGGTGGTAGTGTGGAGCTCTGCAGCTGGGTGCTGGGTGGCTGTGGTGTCATGTTCAGGCTTGGGTGGATATTTTGGTTGTAATGTCGGTTTCATATGTATGTTTGAAGGTTTAAAGATATTTGTGTTTTGTGCAATGTGTATATTTGTTTATTGTGTAAGTTTCTGTTTATTAAAATGTATATTTGTATGTTTTCAGCTCTCACATTTGGGGTTTGGGTGTTAAAGTGAATAAACCCTGAGCATTAAGAAGGAACAGTTGTGCTGTCCTCGTTTTCATCACGCCGAGGGAGGTACAAGTCTGGACGTGGACGACGTGACAACACCTGGCGACGGCGGTCCTGGGTATTCGGGATGATGGAGATCAAGGGTTCCTGTAGACCAGTAATTACCGTACTGTAAAAGGAAGCGTTACCGAAGCCACAACTGTAAGCTCCCAAGCCTCTTTTTGTTTGTTTTTTCTATTTTTCTGTCTCGTTTTTGTTTTTGTTATGTGTTTTTTTGTCAGTCATAGAAAAGAAGAGGAGGACTTCCTTGGAACTGATATAATTGCACGTTTGTATTGCCACCTCCACAAATAAAAATATAATTACAAAAAAAGAACTCTAAATCCTTCCACTTTTGGTGAGTCATTAGTTTCTAAATTTAGTTGTAAATCACAGTTGAAATGCGGAATCAATGTGAATGTATATTCAAAATAAAACAACACTCCGGCTCGATCTGGATGCAGTGACCCGTAAAATAAAAAATACACTAAATTAATGACAGCAAGTGGAATAACAGATTACCATGTTACACCAGCTCCTTCCAAACTGCCTCCATCACCTGTCTGAAAACCTCTGCATCAGTAAATAACCTGCTGTGCTGTGTGAGCTCCCTGCTGCTTCACAGAGATGTTCCGATACCATTTTTTGCCTCCCGATACCGATTCCGATACTTCTACTGTGGGTATCGGCCGATACCGAGTACCGATCCGATACCAGTATATTATAAAATAATCCCATGCCTCGCCTGCATGACTGTCACATGATTATCACTGTGGTGAGGCCTGGCTCAGGTTAAACCCTCTCAAACATGAACCAATACAGCAAATTCAAGCCATTTATTTTTAAATAGAACAGTATAAAAAAAACCAGCAGTGCAAATGCAATTAAACTAAATCAATGTAGGAATAATTATTTTCAATAACTTAAAGTGCAGCCCCAATATTTTTAAATGAAAGGGAATTTAAATAGATCAATATAAAAGAGTAGTGCAACGACAACTTAAATAAATCTAGAAATATATGTTGTTGCATTTTTAAATTGAAGTGCAGAAAAAATATTGTAAAATGAAGTCATTTGGATAAAACAGTATAAATACCAGTAATGCAGCAGGAACTTAAAGCTGGGGTCGACGATCTTGGAAAACTAGCATGTAGCACGAATGTAGCATCTCCCCAAGGCTCCGCCCAGCTCCCACCCCATTGGAGGAGCTCCTGTTGGGAGCGAACGCACTGGACGCGGAAGCGCCTCGTGCAGGGAGTTTGTGATCGCCTCCAATGTTATTAACCTTTCTGACTGCCGCACACAACGCGCATAGGAGCGCAGCGCGCCCGCTCCACTTCCTTCTATTTTTCACGTGAGCTGCGAGTGCCGAGAGCGCCTTGGCGACGCGCGTGCGCTCTGAACCAGGGCCAGTGCACGCCATTGAAATGTACGCGCAGGGGGCTGGTAGAACGGCGAAGGGATTTGATTGGTTCCTGAAGAGCGGTCCGCGCGATACGATTGGTCGAGTTTTTACACTCCTGTGGCCGCTACAGTGGTCAGATTTTTTCCGCACCTTTTTCCGTCCACATAATGTATTGACTTCTCCCAGGGGGCAAGGAGCATTTCACTCAGTATGACAAAAAGTGCTGTTGGACAATATCGTCTACCCTAGCTTTAATAATCAAATCGAGGTTGTTGTGTTTTTAATTAGGGTGCAAACATGACATCGTAAAATGAACAAGGCATTTAAATAGAACAGTAAAAAAAATAGTTCAACAGCAACTTAAAAGATTACTTTCCAAAATGTGATAAAACCAACCTGTGAAGTCACATTCAAAAAAATAAAAATCCACAGAGCAGAAGTTGCACTCTAAACAAAAAAAATACGCTTCTTTAACGTCTTCTGTACGTCTGTCACGTGATGCATTCTTCTTCTCATGAACAGCAGCTGCAGCACAGCGGCAATGAACTGTGTCAGAGCTAACGACCAGCAGGTGGCGGTAGTGCAACCAACAGGATGCAAGCTGCCTTAAAACATTGCAGAAGAAGAAGTGTCAGCGCTAACGGAGCTAACGGAGCTGACCAGTAAATAGATGACTAATTTAATTAATGACGTGGTATCGGATCGGTGCCTGGACTCCAGTACTTGCCGATACCGATGCCAGCATTTTCGGCAGTATCGGCGCAATTTCCGATACTGGTATCGGAATCGGAATAACTCTACTGCTTTAAGGGCCACACTTTGTAAAAGCAGCCTGCTGTTAGCTTAGCTGTTAGCCACCAACCAACAAGCTCGTTTTGAATGAGTCGTTCATCCTCCAACATCACGAGACGGAACAACATCTCAACTTCTGAGATGGTGGAAAGGAGATTTAAACGTTGTGCGTCTTGGACAGAACCAGACAGGTTGTCAGGACATCGTCTAAAAACTACATTGAATCAGGCCAGGTGCACATCATCACCCTGATTGGACTGGCCCAAGTGGAACCCCGGGGAGGGGAGGTTTCACTGGGGAATTTGTAATGTGTGGCTTAAAGGAAGCTCGATGGGAAAGACAGAACTGAATGTTGTTGTACATAGAATGGGTGTAAATGGTGTAAATAGAGTATCTTAATTCTAAATAACACTGATGAAATAACTGACAATGTCATTGAACTGAACCCTCTGAATTTCACATGAGTGCTTTGGTCCTAGTTATTTTAGGGATGTGGGGAGACACACCTGGGTCGCCTGTTGTCTGTGGAGGGTGTTGTGAATAAATGGAAGACTTTGGGCTGTTCATTTGTCCATTCTCAGACGGGCTGGCCATCCTGGGCATGTAGGAGGCCATCTTAATAACTGAAACTCTTACAACCTCGTGGACTCCGCCCCTTTTCAGTGGAACTCAGGGCCAGTTAGTTGATATCATGAGATACACTGAACGATGAATTACTGTCCGAGCCCGACAGCATGGGGGGTGGAGGACACTGCTGAAATTGCTCAGAGAAACTGAAAAATATACTGTTGGAAAAATGCAGTTATTTTCATTGCTTCATGGTTACACTCACTGATGTATCCTGTCTGGAATATTTAACCCTTCAGGGGCCATGAATAAAGGCATAGCAAGCCAATGCCCTGTTATGCATGTAGTAGAAAAATACTGCAAAGCTTGAGTAACCAGAAAGGTATTTATACTATTAGTTTTAACAACCCATCAGTTTTCTAATAAAGAAGCGTGGAGGTGAGCAGGTCTTCGGAGATGAAGGAAGCTGCCCTGATGGAGTCAGCTGTCTCTCCCCTCATGAGGAAAACTGATGTCTGTCTCTGTCTGCTTCCTTTTGCTGGTGAGTTCTCTTGTCTACCTGTTTCAGGGTTACAGCACCTCTCTAACCTGACATATACATGTTCCTCGTGAGGACTAAACCAAAATACGTGAAGAAATTACACTTCAGGGGCAACAAGGAGGCCAGCGGGCCAGATGCGGCCCGAGGGCCTCCTATTGAGGACCACCGGCCTCGGGGATGATATCAAATGCCCTGAAATTTCTCCAAAAATTTCTCACAGAAACTGTATTGGTGAGCGACAGTCATCAAAATCTTCCTCAAGACTCTGAGGGTGTGGTCACAGCCTCACCACCAAGTTTGACATTCACCATGGAACAGGAAATACACTGTAAACAGCCTGAACATGGTCTGATCAGCCTCAAACTTGACATGTCGTGTCACAATCTGGCCTTCATCACAGCCATGTGACAATAATGACCACTCGCCATTGGGCCACATGCTGGAAACAGGAAGTGGAGTGTCAACGGCTTGAACATGCTCACGACAGCATCACTGTCTGACCCACACTGCAGCCATGAGATGACGATGAGAGGAGAGTCACTTGAGGGCAGACCTGCCAACCTTGGCAAAAACCTCTGAGCTCCATCATTCTGTCATGTGGCTTTTTTAATGCCTTTAAATGTTTCTTATTCATGATAATAATAAAAAAGTATAAAGCAACACGATCCAGACCAGAATTTGTCCTGAAATCTATCATGAATGGAGCCGTCTGAGATGGACGAGAAGGTTTAAAATTGGCCTTATGTTGAAATTGTCGACATTTTCTGTAGAAATTGTTTTGTTTTGTGAAAATACACATTTGTATCATGTATACTCTGCAACACAACAAAGAAAAACTTTAAAGCTTGAATATAAAGATTATTTTGGTTCTATTTTACTGCTGCGGCCCACTCAAGATGAAACTGAGCTGGATGTGGCCCCTGAACTAAAACACACCGCAACCTCTTCTACACAGAAGCAGAGCCCAGTGGAGGACATGTCAACAGCCAAGGTTACTGGACAGAAAGCCAACAAGTCCAGAGTTTGCAGAGTTGCTGAGAGTTTGGAGCTCCAGCTGGGAGATCAGTGACAGCTTGATCCAGGAGAGATCAGCCTGCTTTGAAAGCTGAAGGTCAACATGGAGCGTGTCAGAGGTTCACAGTCAGTGATCCACTGCAGCTCCTTTCTTCTTCTAGCAAGCTTTGAAATGTGGAGCTGCACACGGCTCTGCCACAGTCACAGGACTAAAGACCAGAGAAGAAGCTCCGTTTCTCCTGGAGATCCTCAGTGTGGATCACTCTCAGATCAGCCTGATGTCTGACCTTTAGTGTCAACACTACTTTACTGAAACACTCAAACACAAAGTCAACTCACTCCAGAGTCTGCAGACGACAGAGTGGACTCTGCAGAAAACCACACAGCTGCTCAACTGCTGAATCCTTCAGAGGGATCTCACTCAGGTCCAGATGTCCCAGATGTTTTTGCAGGGAGGGGTTGGATTTCTGAGCTGAGACCACAGAAGACCAGCTGCTCTCTGACATCCAGGAGTTCACCAACCTAAATAAAGAGAGAAAGAAGTGAGATTAGAGGACAAAGTTTGACGCTGAAGTCATTGAGAGCTGAAGAAGGTTCAGACTGGAAGAGTTTAGAAATGCAAAGTCCAAACAGCTGAGGCCTCCAGGAGGAGAACAGACCCAAGTTCTCTCCTTAAAGTACTCCCCAAAGGCAGCAATTTGAAAGAAATATGACTTTAACTGGGAATCAAAAACAATCAAAAAATTAGGCGTGATGGCCAATAAAAATCTGGACAAGACTTACAAACAAATCTCAAACCAATTTAATGCTAACATTCAGAAAGACATTAGAAGATGGTCGTTCTTTAACCCAGACTTTGATACACAAATTCAAATAATCAAAATGAATGGTCTTCTGAGACTTCTATATTTGTTTCAATCCATCCCACACATGATCCCTGAGGTGCAGTTTGGGTCGTGGGATAAAGTAATATCTAGAAGGGTTTGGGCTGGTCAGAAACCAAGAGCAAGATTTAAAACACTTCAGTTAAACAAAGATGAGAGAGGACTGTCAGAACCCAACTAAAGAGAAAACTTTTATGCCACACAAGTGTGATTTTTAGTATGTGCCTGCTGCCCCTATATCAGGGAAGGTGGAAGGACACAGAGAACAATATAGACAACTACTAAATCTGCACAAGATTGAGAGAAAAATGGACTAAACTGCGTCAAGGAAGTGAAAATGAAATTATTAAACAGACAATAAATATTTGGAGTAAAATGGTTCAAGAATATGACCTGGATAATGATTGTAAAATGTTGGCTTGGCCTGCCCTGGACCCAGATTTTAAACTGGGAACCTGTGATGCAGAAATGCTTACGTCTTTTGTTGCAAGTCCACGTCAAGTCTCTGAAAAATAAATCTTTCATGTCTCTTCTCCAAACATAGATAAACTGAAGGGAAAAGTATGAATGCCGGCATTAAAGGAATACTCCGAAGATTTTGGACCCACGCCCTATCCCTATCATTTTTATAGTGAGACAAGGTCATACATACCTTTATTGTCTCTCTGCATCCAGCAGCTGGCTCCCAGCTGTTAGCATCGTAGCTAGCTTAGCTCAATAGCTGGAGGTGAAGAGGAGACAGAGTCGGACTGACAAAAGTGGACAAAATACTCCTTCCAGTGGTCCGGGGGACAGCGTATTGTGAAGTCAATCCGAATGGTTCTAAAAAATGTTAAAAGACGTGCTTTCTTTTTAACCCGTTTAAATAACGTTTTGATACACACAGATCTGCACAAGCATAGAGCTCCGTGGAAGGATATACCGGCACACAGCGGCTGAGTCTATGGTTTCTAATGCTGTGCTCCGGTATATCCTTCCGCGGAGCACTGTGCATGCGCAGGTCTGTGTGTATCAAAACGTTATTTTAACGGATTGAAAAGAAAACACGTCTTTTAAAATGTTTTATAACCATTCGGATTTACTTCAAGTGCTAACACGCCGTCCCCTGGACCACTGGAAGGAGTATTTTGTCCACTTTCGTCAGTCCGGCTCTGTCTCCTCTTCACCTCCAGCTATTGAGCTAAGCTAACGATGATGCTAACAGCTGGGAGACAGCCGCTGGACGCAGAGAGACAATAAAGGTATGTATGATCTTGTCTCACTGTAAAAATGATAGGGATAGGGCGTGGGTCCAAAATCTTTGGAGTATTCCTTTAAGCAAGCCCTTCACTATCAGCCAATACTTTATAGTTTTACTGGTGTATTCCTACTCATGTACAGGTTTACTGATTCAGTATGGTTGCCGTATTTTCTGCACAAGAAGACGCACCGGACTATAAGGCGCACCGTGAATAAATTGCTTTTTTTTCCAAACTTTTTTCATGCATAGTGTGCACCACATTATAAGGCGCAAAGAATAGACAACCCAGTCTCGCTGCCATTCGTACTATGAGACACGGAAATTAATCTATTGAATTCTGTCCAGCAGCATGCTTTGCAGAGTTTTTTCATGTCCTACGCCACTCTTTTTAAACTAATACATTTCAATGAGAGTCGCCTGGCCACATCCCCCTCCCCTTTTTATTCAGACACTCAGATAACAGCCAGTTTTACTATTATTGCCCTGTCCACACTGAGGGTAACTTTAAAGATGTGTGCACCCACACTGCTGAACAGGAACATTCTGGAAACATCGCGATCGCATCCATTAAAATATAAAAGGGGAGAAAAAAAATTCAAACACTTTCTGTATTAGCGAAATACATATTGCCATCTCGGTGGTTACATTCTCCGTTGAAATGTGTTCAATCGTGAGTCATGCGACATATCAAAGTGAGTTTGACTGAGGACCGCTCCTCTTCACAGACATGCAGCACAGCGGGCGGCCACGACTGGTCTAACCCACTTAATCACCGGGTGCAGCCAGCGGCTGAGGCCGGCTGGTCTCCTGAGTGAAGTCCCCCACCGACAGCTCAGCCGTGGCCGGCCGGCTGCTCCCCGCGTTGCGGTGGGCGGCCGGATGCTCTGGAGGACAAATTGTGTGATTATGGTGACTGACAGGTTAAAGGTGGATAATGTACCTGAAGCTTCATGAACTCAGTAGCTTAGCTACAAGCAAGCAGAGGTTATTTGCTATGTAATCAGGTCGTAAAGCATGATGGGAATCTTAGTCAAAACAACATGGAGACCGAGTGGTCTTTATTACCGTATTGTCCGCACAAAAGGCACATCAGATTATAAGGCACACTGTTGATTTTTGAGAAAATTAGAGGCTTTTAGATGCACCTTATAGTACGGAAAATACGGTATTCATTAGCCATCAATTTATTTGAAATTTTTTTCAGGGATCCCCAAACTATGGCTCACGGACTCATGGGGGTCTGAGAATGACAGTTTGAGAACTGTTGCTAGGAACATCCTGTTATCGTGCAAACCTATGACTGTAGTTGTGTGTGTGTGTGTGTTTTTTTTTAGAAAAGGAAGTAATAATGCATAATTTTTCAGGCTTAGTTTATGAGATTTTGTGCTCATGTGCTGCGTTTGCTCACATCTTCCGCATCTCCTGATGCTAAGCCCCCCTGTCCTTAAATCCTAATGACACCCCTGCTGAACTGCAACATTTAGTTTCCAATAGCAATATGTTTATTACAACAATAGACAATATAAAGTGTCTAATATTAAAAAAAAGTATATTCTAGTATAAAATAGTGCAAAAACAGCCAAATAAATCATAATGAAAAGAACAAAATCATTTTTTCAATATTAAAAAGCCTAATGCCTATGTTAGAGAAAAGCACATTGAAGTAAAATTCAGAAGTTTTCAGAATCCAAATTGTCAAATGTATCACAGAATCAGTATCTAATTGCCATTAGTTTGTCCAAGACGGTGGCAGCCCACTTGTATTTACACTTAAAGATTTCTTACTGACAGATGAGGTATCATTTGTCTGTAATATATCATTCGAAAGCTCAAGAGATGTAGAATGTCAACAAACGTTTTTCAAATTCCCAAGATTAATGTCAAGCTAGCTAGATGGCCACAAGAGGCAGCAGATCAAATGATGGCGCATGACGACTTTTTTAAGTCACTGACTGCCAAAGTCGTCAATCAACGTCTTTTGCTTTTTTTTTTTTTTTTTGCAGGGGAGGCAGATCAAAGCCTTTTACATCTTGTGTGTGAATATCAGACCTGTAGGTAACATATTTCTGCCCCAGTGGGGGGCAACAGTTGGATTTTCCTCCAATGGGCAGCAGCAGATCGGCCGCTCTGAAGAAGATGGGCCTTGGGGAAATGTGGGTGAAGAAAGGAAAATAGCAAAGCGCATGGTGAAATCTAGCGGAGACAAAAAGTGCAAGCAGCTGACACTGGCACAGTTTGTCTGGCAGTGGATCTGCAGTCAGCAGTGTGTGGCAGGATGGGTGTGTTTAGTGTTGTTCTCAGCCTATTGGCTGGGGGCGCTATAAAAACCCCTTGTACGTCTGTGTTGTCCTCTGGCTCGTGCACTTCCGGGTTGGCTCTGGCTGGTAGCGGTGCTCCGGGAGAGCAGGTAAAGGCTTACTCCCTTTCTATGAAATATAATATCGTATTGATCCTGACGAAAGTTAAGCCTTGCAGTATCGCGATGGCTCCGGGGGAGCGCGTCAAGCGCATCCCGCAGCAGCTGTAGATCGGGTGCGTGGGTCCCGATGGTCCGGTGCTGGTCTGAGCATTTGGCCCGCTAACGAAAATAGGAAGCGGTATGCTGTTGTGTCAACTTTACGTTAATCAACAGGTGTGCAGGCTGTAACAAACCCTTCTTATTTCTTAGGTTCTGCCCTGTTCGAGCCCCGTTTCCAGCGCAGGCACACCACGGCTGTCTTTGTCTTTGTCTTTGTCCGTCCTGGAGCTGCTGTCATGTTAAATGTTTATCCTGAATCGTGTCCTCGATACGGTGGCGTGTTCATGTGGGCCAGCCCAACCGCGCACGGGACTTTTGACTGAAATGAAGCGCTCGCCTCTATGTGTACTTCAAAACGACAATTTAAATGAACTCAACCAATAAGAGAATAAATTATTTTCACTTGGAACCTCTGTACTCCTTTTGTCCACCGGTGAACCTGTGTGTCCTTCTGTGTCACTGGGAAAGCTGGGAGGAACATACAATCACCCAAACTGACCGGGCGCACCACTCTGTTACAAGTGTCATGATCATGAAAGATCGGGGTGACAGTGAACAAAATGCTGGTGACCATGGCGAGCATAGCATCGAGCCAGCGGTGAGCACAGTCACACTGTTTGGTGCGACACTGGAACCTGATACCGGAAGCAGTTCAGAGCCAAGTGATTCTGATCCTGACCTGGATTCCTCTGACCATTCGCAGCTGTCTGGATCGGTCAGCAGCAGGGATTCATCCCCACATCTGAGGGGATCCAGCAGAGCCGGACAAGACCGTCATTCTGGGAGTGCAGGTGAAGACGTTATAGCGCCATATTACAAAGCTTTTTTTTTCTCTCAAAACTGCCGCTGCACCTTCTGCCGTCTTGCCTGTCTTTCTGTCTGACACACATGCACAGTGGACGGCTCGCCTTGCCGGATCAGCTGTGATATCTCCAGGAAAGTTCTGTCCAAACCATCGATGGTCGAAACAGCATCAGAACTTTCCTTCCACGGCAGCAGGACGAGCACCAAGGAGGAAACACATCGCGACTGATTCCATCTCTCTTCAAGCTAACTGGTTAGCTAGCTGCAAACATTAACGTCACTATATTGCTCAGCATTTTCCACCCCGTCGGGGCAGATCTTCTCCACAGCAGAAACATCTGCACTCCAAAGAGAGCAAGTCTTTCTCAACAACATGGACAAATGAGAACTTTCATGAGACGAGTCTTGTGTAGACCCATAACAGAGTCAGAGTACAGACCCAGATAATATAGAGCCAGAGTGTAGATGTAGATATTATAGAGTCAGAATGTCGACCTGGATGATCTAGAGCAGGGGTAGGCAACTTGATTTGGCGTCGGGCCAATTTTTGTTTGGGCAGTTGACTCATGGGCTGGGGGGGGGCTGGTGCATCCAATCTTGAACGATAAAACAATGACGGAAATGTCCGAAATTTTGTGATTTAAAAAGTAGCTTGTATTTGTCGCAGTCTGCTGCTAATAACTTCTGTGTCTCCTGCTTCACTCTGTAGAGTCACAGAAAAAAACAAAAACAAAAAAAAAAAACCAAGAAGCTGAATTATGAAATACCTGACAGCAGCATACTTGAGTTCCTGTGGCTGCTGTCTTCAGTCAGCAACTTGTTAAACAAACTGTCTTTTAAGACAAGTATGTGTGTGAAATGTGGAAAGTACAATATAATAATTATAATTCTGTACTGTCAACAATTTAGGACCATTTCAATGTTGTGAATGATCGCTTTTCCTTCGAAACGAACATATAGAAGCGCCGACTGTGAGTATTTACAAATGTTCAACAGGACCTCTGTTCTGAAAAGAGCCGGATTGTGACTTTGGAACCTGAACGCCTCACAGCTGAGCGTCCTTCACTCCTGTGAGCAACAAGATGATCCCTGAACAACAAGATGAAGATAAAACAAGCAAAACAGTAAAGAGCCACGCTAAACCCACGCTGTGAAATGTTAATGCAAAATTACGAGACTGAGTTGTTTATGCGAAGATTGCTAAGACGGAACTACTTACTAAACATGGCGTCTGGGCGTAGTGATTTCAAAAGAAAAAGTAGTTTCCAGTATTTGTTTCGGTCTCGTAACGCTACAATATCATTTGTTGGTGTTCCACAGCGTAGTGAATGTGCGGATTATAAAGTGTCCACCAAAGTGTTTTGGGGTTGTTGGATTTTGTATTTGATGAGTTTGACGAAGGTGAACAAAAATACCATTCACTTCCATTGTGTCCGTCCCGAAAACCTTCCCTGACTCACCTCTGAATAACAACAGCTCGCCCGATCAACAAAAGTAAGTATGCTGTTCGAAATGACTAAGGAATTGCACTAAATGGGCCAATTTGCCAAAATGTTGAAGTATCGCTTTAAACCCACCAGAACTGTTTCCCTCGTTCTCTCCAAGCCGCCGCTACGTCGCTCAGATACTTCCTCTCAGAACTGAACTGTCCGTCAGTAACAACTTTTCCCGTTCTGTCCCAAACGCTCAGCGTTTAAATCTTCTTTCCACCGTCGCAGAAGTTGAGATGCGTCTCGCCGACTGATGTTGGCGCATGAAGGAATCGTTCAAAGCCAGCGAGCTCATCGGCGGCTATCAGCTGACTGAGATGCCAGTGGCATCTATCAGTCGGCTACTTTTACAAAGTGTCCCTGAAAGCAGCAGGAGCTGCACTGTGCAGGTTGTTCACTGACGCAGAGAGTTTCAAGGTTTTCCACAGTTAATGAAGGCGGCTTATACTGACAATTTAATGGACGGTGTTGCTGCCTCCGTGAAGCAGCTGCCTCAGATTCTCAAGATCATCTGGCGGGTCAGATATTATTGTCAGCTGCCAGTTGCTGACTGCCGATCTAGAGTCAGAGTGTAAAGTGGGACAGTAAATTTGACAACAGTTTTGAGCACTGAGCACAAAATGCTCTTTTATTTTATATGAATGAGACCAAAACTTAAATTTTTGATCACAATTTCTTTTTATTTTCTGGTGCCTGAATCATTTGATTTTGTAGCTCTATTCAATACTTTAAAATGCAACTGTGCTTGATGCCAGAGACAAATGAAGCTAAGAAAAGCCAACAACAGTATTTATTTTGCTTTTCCTGAGCCCAGTGCTTTATTTTACTCAGCTGTTTGCACTCTGTGATACATTTAATGATTTTGGCGATGCCTGAGAAGAGAAACATGTTTTCAAGTATTTGTTAATATTTTGTATTCTTACTACTGCATAGTATTCATAGTGCATCGTTTCTGGTTCCATTTTACAATGTACTGAACATTTACAAATCCAAATGTTAGAGGCCAGAGTTCGGCTTCATTTTATTTTGCACCATCATGTTAAAAAAATGTAAGAAAAGCTGCTACAAGCTGCAAAGTTCATTAAAAGTTGAAAGAACTATCATCTTGATAGTCTTAATTTTTAGTCTCACACACCTTAAAGACTTGGAGCTGGAAGCTAATGATGGTGATATAAGAGCAGCTGCATGTTGGTGCAATAAGCAGCAGGTTACTGAAGATCTGCTTAGTCGTCTCATTGCAAAAGTAATTGGTGACGAGTCGATTATTAAAATAGTCATTTGTGGCAGCCTGAAGTGGTGTTATTTTTTGGAAAAAAAATATAAAAAATACAGTCAATTTAAATTTTTTTAGAAACATTGGAGTGATAACTTAGGAACAACAACAAAATGTGCCTCTGCTACTGAAGATCGCCACCAGAAATAGAACCCGAACAGTTCCCATCATTAAATAGCCACGACACTCCGTACATATTCTACTACACCATTACCCAGAAAGTTGTGGCGCCATGTGGCTCAACAGTTTCTTTACGGCTGAGCCACAGTGGCTGTGTCTTAGAATTTCCTAATGCAAACGCAGAGACTTTGGGACTTCTATTCTGTTCTGTTATATTCCATCACTGTATCGCCTGCAGTAGCAAAAAAATGTATTTCTACAGAGCCTGGATCAAGTGGAGTTCCCAGTCCCAGAGTGTGAAAAAGGTACAAAAAAAAAAAAAAAAAACTTCATCAATACAAATCAATAAACATGTTTTTTGTGAAACTATATATATTTCAATATTTCACAGTTGCTGAAGCAACTAGAGTTGGAGCATCAACCTCTGCATGCAGGACAATGCTGCACACAGACACACACAGACACACACAGACACACACAGACACACACACACACACACACACACACACAAACACACACACACACACACACACAGATGTCTGCGAATAGATTCTGCATGAATTTGCTTCTCCGTAGAAAAAGCTTCTTTTCTCTGTTTTTTTGGTCAAAGTGAGGCGTTTTCATTGAAGCCACCATGTGTTCCACTGCAGTGTTGGGTATATACTTATATTAAAACAATTGCCATGATAAAGTTAAAGGAACAGCTGTATTAACTGCACGTCAGGTCATTGTGACGCTTGTCCCTGAGACAAGTGCACCAAGTATATAAGATGTTCTGCTAAAGTGTAAACATACCCACCTTTCCGGAGATACCAACACCCACACACTAGTGTCTCAAACATCCTCGAAAACCATGTCAGCTCTCGACTGGCAGCTCACAACACTAAATTGCCCAATTGTGAACGAAGTCCAACCTATCTGTCGGGGCCCAGCCCAGAAGAAGATGGAATAAAAGGTCTGTTGCATGAATGATCAGGATTCTTTCAGGGCGAAATACTCAGGGGACTGTCCATGAAGTCAGCTGTTCTGCCATATTTCATACCAAGTAAAGAATCAAAGGACCAATTGGAGATGGACAAAATATCCTCGGCTCCAACAGCAGATTTCAAAAGATCTAAACAGTGTAAAAGAACACTGTTTTTTGCTGATAAAAGAAAAGACTATCAAATTTCTTTAGATGGCTTCAATGTCTATGTAGTCCTAAAACTCAATATTCTCTGGGCCTTGAAAGTTCAGCGAAAAAAATCCCCAAAACTCTGGCAGGATGGAACTGTCTGCTTTCAACATGGCTGCCAGTCAATGAGGTAATATTACAGAGGAAAACACTGTGAATTCTGGTGAGAGAATAACGTGGCTGGACTGGAAATGACCACAAAATGGTAAAGAAATAATATTAATACTTTTGGGAAGTGGTGAAGTAGTGAGTGAGAAACAAGCAATCTGAGGTGCCGGCTGTAGTAAGGGTCTGGTTTCTGTTTGTTCAGAGACTAACGTGAGGTGGTCGTCTCAGAAGATATTCAGCTGGGTTTCATCCGAAAGTGCCACTTTTGTAGTTTCCTATGAGCCCCACGATGTGGAGGTGGAGCAAATGGATCTCGTGTTCTGTTGTGTTTTGTTCCGGATGTTGTTGATGTTGGTAGCTCGGTCATTTTTTTCATATGAATTTAAAGTTCTGACAGAATTAATTCTTTAATGTTATGGTGCGTTTGGAGTGATCAGTTAGTGGCTTTTTGTTTGAGAAATAATTGAAAGACAGCATCTCCACAGCACTTTCCTAACTTTTCACTCATATTGAACTGGTCCATACAGCTGCTGGACCTCAGGACCGTCGGGCTTGAACGATGAGAAAAAAAAAAAAAAAAGTAAGAAGAAATAGAAAAACAAAATGATTTTTCACAAGTCCCAAAATGTGAGTCTGAGTAGAGTCTGAGGAAATAACAGGAGGATTGGGACTCAATGTAGAAAACACAGCACTCAACCACTGACTCTCAGCAGTGGAGAGTGTTTGGCTGGAAGAACTGAAGAAGCTTCTTCACGACTCCACAAATTAAACAGCATCAAACACACAAGGACAATGCTGGAGGAAATGTGGACAATAAATCCCCCATCCCCCATATTTTCTGAACTTGTCCAAAAATTAAATTATTTTGGGGAAAAATATGCTCCACCCTAAAGCTAATCTTAGGTTCAGATATCCCCAAGGATGTCAGACTATTATATCTGGGTGGAGACATGAACAAAGCATTTGCTGGGAACGACTGGTATCTGGGTTAAACTCTGCTCATCGATTGTAAAAAGGCCCTGAAAGAAGCTGGTATAAAGTTGAACCGTCTGTTTAAAAACAATGGATTGATATAGTTGAAGGACTTTTAATCATGGAAATAATGACTTTTTCCCTGAGAAACAAAAGTGACTTTTGGGAAAAATGAGGAAAAAAGGTTATTGTTTGCTGCAAAGGAAGAGGATGTTGCCCCCTTGTAATTGTCTAACTATGGAAAACTAACTTAATTTTGTCTTTATAGGTAAACTTGTGTAACCCTGCAGTGTTCCTTTTTGATTTGTACTTTACTTCTTTTTGTTCTACATAAATGTTGAATGAAGAGTGAAAAATCAAAGAATAAAAAAGATCGGTTCCAGCAAAATTTTCCCCCTGAAGAGTATAAATCTCTCCTCAAGTGAAACTGGTAGGGGGCAATCCCTACAGCCCCGCCCCACCTGATCCATTTGGGAAAATGAAATCCAAGAACTGCAGCCTCTTTTACACAGAACTCTAAATCCTTCCACATTTGATGAGTGATTTGTTTCTAACTTTAGTTGTAAATCCCAGTTGAAATGAGGAGTTAATCCTCTTCAGATGAGACTGATCAGACTGATCCTTGTTGTTCATTTGTTCTTCTAAGAAGGTTGGAGCTCCGAGGAAATGAAAGAAGAACTACGGTTCTTCTTCTGACTGATTTGATCTTTGATCTTGTGGGGAGCTGAACTGATGTGAAGACCAAACAGAAGCAGAGTCCAGTGGAGGACATGTCAACAGCCAAGGTTACTGGACAGAAAGCCAACAAGTCCAGAGTTTGCAGAGTTGCTGAGAGTTTGGAGCTCCAGCTGGGAGATCAGTGACAGCTTGATCCAGGAGAGATCAGCCTGCTTTGAAAGCTGAAGGTCAACATGGAGCGTGTCAGAGGTTCACAGTCAATGATCCACTGCAGCTCCTTTCTTCTTCCAGCAAGCTTTGAAATGTGGAGCTGCACACGGCTCTGCCACAGTCACAGGACTAAAGACCAGAGAAGAAGCTCCGTTTCTCCTGGAGATCCTCAGTGTGGATCACTCTCAGATCAGCCTGATGTCTGACCTTTAGTGTCAACACTACTTTACTGAAACACACTCAAACATGGAGTCTGACCTCAGAGTCTGCAGACGACAGAGTGGACTCTGCAGAAAACCACACAGCTGAGAAACTGCTGAATCCTGCAGAGGGTTCCTACTCAGGTCCAGATGTTTCAGGACGGAGGGGTTGGACTTCAGAGCTGAGACCAGAGAAGAACAGCTGATCTCTGACAAACTGCAGTCCCTCAACCTGAATAAAGAGAGAAAGAAGTGAGATTAGAGGACAAAGATTGATGTTGAAGTCATTGAGAGCTGAAGAAGGTTCAGACTGGAAGAGTTTAGAAATGTAAAGTCCAAACAGCTGAAGCCAACAGGAGGAGAAGAGCTCTTTTCACACACATCTCAGCTCTAGAGCTGGGACTCAAATTTATAGACCGTTCAGGGATCAACAATGATTAATATTTAACAGATATAGGTAGTGTTGTAGTACTGAAGACCAGTCTCAGTCTGCAGACCAGTCGTTATGAGGCAATGTCCATCCCTACATCTTCCAACGCTTATCCGGGACCGGGTCGTGGGGCAGCAGTATCAGCAGGGACTCCCTGTCCCCAGACACTTCCTCCAGCTCTTCTGGAATGATCCCAAGGCGTTCCCAGGCCAGTCGAGAGACATAGCCTCTCCAGAACATCATGGGTCTTCCCCGGGGTCTCCTCCCGGTGGGACATGCCCGGAACACCTCCCCAGGTAGACGTCCAGGAGGCGTACCAAAGAGGTGCCCGAGCCACCTCAGCTGGCTCCTCTCGATGTGGAGGGGTAGCGGCTCTACTCCGAGCTCCTCCCTGGTGATTGAGCTCCTCACCATGTCTCTGAGGGAGCGCCCAGCCACCCCACGGAGGAAGCTCATTTCAGCCGCTTGTATCCGGGATCTTGTCCTTTCGGTCATGACCCAAAGTTCATGACCATAGATGAGGGTGGGAACGTAGATTGACCGGTAAATCGAGAGCTTCGCCTTTCGGCTCAGTTCCCCACCTCCACTGTAAACGGTTTTAGTGGAGACCTGCTTTCCCCTCCTGAGCCGCCGGGCAGTTTGCCAGAACTTCTTCGAGGCCGACCAGTCGTCCTCCTCCATGGCCTCCCCGAACTCCTCCCAGACTCGAGTTTTTGCCTCCACAACCACTCGGGCTGCAGTTCGCTTGGCCTGCCGGTACCTGTCAGCTACTTCTGGAGTCCCATGAGTCTTGATAGGACTCCTTCTTCTGCTTGACGGCAGCCCTTACTTCCAGGGTCCACTACCGGGTTCGGGGGTTGCTGCCGCGACAGGCACTGGAGACCTTATGACCACAGCTCCAGGCAGCTGCTTCGATAATGGAGGTGGAGAACATGGTCAAATTGATCTCCATGTTCCCAGTGTCCCTCGGCACATGAGAGAAGCTCTTCCGGAGGTGAGAGTTCAAAACTCTGCTGACAGAGGGTTCCACCAGACGTCCCCAGCAGACCCTCATAACATGTTTGGGTCTGCCAAGTCTGTCCGATTTCCTCCTCTGACTCACAGCCAAATGACAATAATGACCACTGGCCATTGGGCCACATGCTGGAAACAGGAAGTGGAGTGAAAATGGCTTTAACATGCTCACTTCTGCATCACTGTGTGACCCACACTGCAGCCATGAGATGACGATGAGATTTCGTGTCACTTGAGGGCAGACCTGCCAACCTTGGCCAAAACTTTTGATTACCATCATTCTGTCATGTAGCTTTTTTACTGCCTTTAAATGTTTTGTACTCATAACAATAATAATAATAAAAAAGTATCAAGCAACACGATCTCGACCAGAATTTGTCCTGAAATGTATCTTTATGAATGGATCCGTATGAGATGGACACGTCCCAAATGGCTCATGATAACTGCAAAACGGAGGACAAATACAGTATTTTCAGGGTTTCTGTGGTAATGAGCTGATAATACGACAATATTTTGACCAGAATTTGTCCTGAAATGCATCTTTTACAAAGGGAAGCATCTGTCTGGGAAAATTCCACACACATCTATCTGGGAAGTGTCTATTTGGGACGACACTGCTGGAATATGATCTTTTAACTGTCCTGGCTAGCTGTACCGCACTGCTCTTCTTCGAGGGAAAACTAAAAATTAATGTCCAACCACGGGGAGACACGCAAATGTAGCATAGCGTTACCCCGACCCTCAACATTGAAGGAAAATTACGGTTTAAACAGCTTT
This sequence comes from Salarias fasciatus, assembly GCF_902148845.1. Taxonomy (NCBI): domain Eukaryota; kingdom Metazoa; phylum Chordata; class Actinopteri; order Blenniiformes; family Blenniidae; genus Salarias; species Salarias fasciatus. Next base: position 26,305,239 of record NC_043747.1, read on the forward strand.
CACGTTGTTTATAGAATGAAGTAGAACAGCAGACTCACCCAGAAGGCTTTTCTGATCTGAACAGTGCTTCGGGAGAAATTCAGATCCAAAATCGAGCGGCGGACATCTGTGTACGTCTAGCAGACGGGGCATGTGTAAAGTCGCTCCTAAAACAGCTTTAATCGTCCAAAAACTCATTAGTTTCACTAATATTTCATCATGGTCCGCTCACGTCTCTCCTCCACGACAGCCCGGTGTCGAGATAAATGTTTTTGTTGTTTTGTTGACCTCCGAACTGAAAGCTTTGTTTACAGCTGCCACGTGCATGCACAGTCCGGCTCTGGCCAGCCGTTCTTTTTGCCTGTGTACTCGCCTTTTGATGTGCTCATCTTCATCCAATCGACATTCATCCATTTTGCTCTAAACTGGAAGAAGAAAGTTGTTGTGTAGCCTCCAGTAGCCCCAGAAACAATGAGTCGTACTGCGCATGCGCACAGCAACCATAAACAAAGCTTTCAGTTCAGAGGTCAACATAACCACGACAACATTTATCTCGACACCGGGCTGTCGTGGAGGAGAGGCTGAGCGGACCATGATGAAATGTTGGTGAAACTAATGAGTTTTTGGACGATTAAAGCTGTTTTAGGAGCAGCGTTACCGATGCCCCGTCTCCTAGACGTATGCGGATGTCCGCCGCTCGATTTTGGGTCGAAATTTCTCCCGAAGTACTGTTCGGATCAGAAAAGCCTTCTGGGTGAGTTTTTTGTTCGACTTAATTCTATAAACAACGTTAAAGCTGTTTAAACTGTACCTATCTTAAAGCTAGGGTTGGCGATTTGAATGAGATACATTTTTCTAAATACTGGTTAAAATGATCTTTATGACCCGATGGGAAAACATTCATGGCATGTTTTTAAAGTAGTTTGGAAAATATCCGCTATCTACAGCAGGAGTAAAACGGGAAAAAACAGCAACCAATAGTCTTGAGGGGACACCTTCTTTTGAACCAATCAAATCCCTTCGCCGTTCGACCTGCCCCCTGCGCGTACATGTCAATGGCGTGCACTGACCCTGGTTCAGTGCACACGTGGAAGGACGGAGCGTCGTTGCAGAATAGCGGAGACAAATGTTTGGGGGTTGACTTACCGTTGAGTGCGCCATAACTTGGCGTAGTGCAAATGAAGAAAAACGCAGAAACAAAGCGCTGAGGACAGGTTACGCCAGGAACGCGGAAGCACCGCGCGCACCGCGAACGTCTCTGATCCCAACGGGAGCTCCTCCAATGGGGTGGGAGCTGGGCAGAGCTAGCTTGGCTTGGGGAGATGCTACATGCTAACGCTAGCTTTCCAAGATCGCCAACCCTAGCTTTAACTTAACAGTAATGTTACCAAAGAAGCTGCTGTCTATGAACCAAGTCCATTTTCAGGTTATATCCACACTAACATCATCCCATCCAGACTAAACTTCAACAAGCGTCACAGTCATACAAGACTTCAGAGCCTCCCTGCTTTGCGGTTTTGGCCCACAAGAGGCTCTGATCTGACCTCGCTGTCAGGGTGAGTTTGGAAAAACATGCATATTAGAACAGCTACAGGAGAAGTTCTCTGACATTTCACTGTATTTTGGAAGGTTTAAAATTGGCCTTATATTGAGATTGTCGACATTTTCTGGAGAAATTGTTTTGTTTTGTGAAAATACACATTTGTATCATGTATACTCTGCAGCACAACAAAGAAAAACTTGAAAGCTTGAATTTAAAGATTATTTTGTCTCTATTTTACTGCTGCGGCCCACTCAAGATGAAACTGAGCTGGATGTGGCCCCTGAACTAAAACACGTTAGACCCCCGCGGAAGAGAACATGGAGAGAAGAGGAGCCACTGATGCAGCCCAGAGAGAAAGAAGAGAAGATTTTAGCCGTCTGTTGATCTGAGGCATGAATGGACAATGGAGGACTGAAAGTGAGGATCAAGCATATTATTCCCCCTGAAGAGTAGAAATCTCTCCTCATGTGAAACTGGTAGGGGGCAATCCCTTCAACCCCACCCCCCCATTTGGGAAAAGGAAAGAACTGCAACCTCTTTTACACTGACCTCTAATTCCTTCTACATTTGATGAGTCATTTGTTTCTAACTTTAGTTGTAAATCCCAGTTGAAATGAGGAGTTAATCCTCTTCAGATGAGACTGATCAGACTGATCCTTGTTGTTCATTTGATCTTCTTAAGAAGGTTGGAGCTCCGAGGAACTGAGAGAAGAACTGCGGTTAGGCCTGGGCGATTATACGATTGTGATTAGTGATCACGATTAATTTCCAGTAGATCACAGTGATCAGCTGTGAGCACATTTACTCGATCAGACAAGGCAGAAATGTGCGTGACCACAGCCAATCACAGTCCACTTTTTCCTGCTCAACTTCCGCCTGTAAGTTGTCTGAGAAGCAAACAGAGATGGAGCTGAACGTGGAGCCGAGGGCAGCGAAGCAGATGAAGTCAGCCATGCCTCGGCATTATCCTCTGAAGATGCTGCTGACAGGAAAGGCTGCTGCACCCGCACCGCTGCTAGCTGACCGATCCGCAAGGAATCTGGTCTTTTGAGTCCAGGAACTACTGGTGATACAGTTTAACTAACGATGGTTCAGTTCTTCTCTTTTACTGAAAAAACGCTGCATCGCATCATTGAACATATCACCACGTCTTGCCGCTAATAACATGCAGAGAGAGCCTGCAGCGCTCTTCTTCTTCTGTGGTGTCTGAGTAAAATAAGGTTGAACATACAAACAGCACACCTCGTGGCATGAAGTGCAAATGCAGTCATGACGTCATCTGTGCGCCGTGGTCTGAATGAGGATCTCCCTGAGGTTATTGTGTTTCAGAAACCAGAATATTTATATTAACATGAATATTGACTGCACATAACGTAGCCAGTGTCGTCTCTTCAGGCCACTGCACCATACGAGCAACATTCTAAGAGGAGAAAAACGACACGCGCGATTGCTTTTGTCCATTTTTTTTTTTTTTTAATATTATTGTGGTTTTGTACTGTTACATTTTAAGTCTAGTCTGTCCAATGTAGATTATTAAAGTTTTGTACATTTGATGCAAAAATTAAAGGTGCTGTAGGCAGGATTCTGCATCTCCGCCATCTTGCTTCGGGTTACCTAAGCAAGATGGCGATTTGACCCATCTAAGATGGCCATTTGAAACCCAGCACAGCCAATCCTGTCCTGTTTTCTCTGACATCACGCCCTTACGCAAGTTAAGCCCCTCCCACAAGAACGTGCGACGAACGCCCCTCAACCAATCACGGTTAGAGCCTCAGGGGCTCTTCTGATTGGTCAAAGATACCTGGAGCTGTCGAGATTCCTTTTCAGCTCAGAACAGAGACAGATGGAAACACTGCGCCCTCGCGGTAGAGCAGTTATGCTACACTCGTAAAGGATTATCAATGGATACTCTAACATTTAATCTAAAGAAAACACAGAAAAATTAGCACTGACTAGCAAAATCCTACCTACAGCACCTTTAATGATGGCAGCAGCATATTTAGCATCAGAACTTGAAAATAATGTTTATATTCTAAAGCACCTTCATTATCTCCAGGCGGTTCCTTTAGTTTTTTAATCTTTTATAGCAACAAAAATCCTCAGGGCTGTAAACTGTCACACTTTAACTAACGATCATTCAGTTCTTCTCTTTTACTGAAAAAACGGTGCATCCCAAGACTTTATCTTGGTGCTCGATTTTTTTTCCATTTACTGCACTGCTAAGTGAGATTGTTCTTATATTTTTCTGTGTTTATCTTATTTAATTTGCATTGCCATTTACTTGGTTTGTTAATAAAATGTTAAACTATTCTATATTTCTAGTTTTCAGTTCAGATGCTTTAAAACTGGTTTAAAAACAATATAACATATCGTGATTATAATCGAGATTGAATGATATGAAAAAAATATCGTGATAACTTTTTTTTTTTTTGCCATATCGCCGAGTCCTCACTACGGTTCTTCTTCTCCCTGAGATCAGTGACAGCTTGATCCAGGAGAGATCAGCCTGCTTTGAAAGCTGAAGGTCAACATGGAGCGTGTCAGAGGTTCACAGTCAATGATCCACTGCAGCTCCTTTCTTCTTCTAGCAAGCTTTGAAATGTGGAGCTGCACACGGCTCTGCCACAGTCACAGGACTAAAGACCAGAGAAGAAGCTCCGTTTCTCCTGGAGATCCTCAGTGTGGATCACTCTCAGATCAGCCTGATGTCTGACCTTTAGTGTCAACACTACTTTACTGAAACACTCAAACACAAAGTCAACTCACTCCAGCGTCTGCAGACGACAGAGTGGACTCTGCAGAAAACCACACAGCTGCTCAACTGCTGAATCCTGCAGAGGGTTCTGACTCAGGTCCAGATGTTCCAGATGTTTCAGGAGGGAGGGGTTGGACTTCAGAGCTGAGGCCACAGAAGACCAGCTGCTCTCTGACATCTTGCAGTCCACCAACCTGAATAAAGAGAGAAAGAAGTGAGATTAGAGGACAAAGTTTGATGTTGAAGTCATTGAGAGCTGAAGAAGGTTCAGACTGGAAGAGTTTAAAAATGCAAAGTCCAAACAGCTGAAGCCAACAGGAGGAGAAGAGCTCTTTTCACACACATCTCAAATCTAATGTTGGGAATCACATTTATAGAGCGTTTAGTGATCAATAATGATTCATATTTAACAGAGATAGGTAGTGTTGCACTGAAGACCAGTCTCAGTCTGGAGACCAGGCGTTATGAGGCAGTGTTACTTATTAAATTGTGTGTCATCACTCTGAAAGAGCCAAGAATCAAACTGCTGTCACATGATTCACCAATGATTTCTGCTTCTGCTCAGTGATCAGTGAGTAGTGAGTCTTCATGTTGACAGACGGGGGTGTTTACTAGGTTTTATGGACTGGGGGGGCTCAGCCCCCAGGAGGTGCACAGGATGTGAGTGAACATAGCGCCAGAGCACAAATCCTCACTAACAGCTGACAAAGACTGAGAAATTATTTATGATTTCAATTCTCTTTTAATACAGTCCAGTAACATCGACTTGTATCCAGCTCCTTCCAAACTGCCTCTAAAAGTCTGTTATGTGCTGCACGTCTGCGTCCCATTAGGGGCGCTATTGTTTCTTCTTGTTGTGTTCTCAGGTGGGCGGTGCTGGGAAGGGCTGTTTCCTGCAATGTGGGTCAAGTCATCACTGAATGAGATTCAGCAGTGTCTGCTGAGGCTCCTCTACTTAAAGGTGCATTAAGGAGTTTTACAACCTTAAAAATACTTATTTTCCACCATAAATATGTTACACATTTTTAATGATGTGTACAATGTGCCCTGACATATTCATTACAAGTACCTCTAACAGCGCTAAATTGTCACTTGAAAGTTGCAGTGCCGGTCCAGCACCAGAGTTTTTTTGGGGAGAATTTGAAAGGAATGACGTAATGCGCGCTCTGGCTGACCTGATTTCCTTAGGTTTCGTTTTGTCCGCCATTACTCCGCCAGATGCTTAGTGAGCAACAACTGAGCAGGATCTTCCAGGAAGTAAGAACAGACTGGCTCCTGGCACTGCCACAGCTCCACACAGACCCCACCAGGGAAAAGAAACTTAAATCTTACTTGAGCGCTTCTAAACGAGCGAGGAAGGAGTTCCCCTCTTCCGAGCAGGGAGCCACAGGGACAAGTTTTTCACTAAGCTGCATTACGCCCAAGGCCTGCAGGGGGCGCTGTTTTGCATAAAACGTGCAAACTCCTTAATGCACCTTTAAGCGAGGCCCAGTCTTCAATCAGCGCTGGATTGTAACACACCAACGGTTCGTCTTGGGAGTTTGTGTTTGTCTGCCGCCGTCGGAGCCTCACTAACCAAGTTTCTTGTTTCTGGTCTTCAGACCCTCTCAGCCTGCTGTTCCGACTGCCTTCCCAGCCACCTGCCTGCCTTTCTGCTCTGCTCTGACTCTGGCTGGCTTCCCTACTTCAGAGGGAGGATTTCTGGACACACTTCTCTGGAGTGTTCCCACCACCAGTCTGGACTCACTCCTTTTGGACTCGATCTCCGTCCTAAAAGCTTGGGAGGAAATAAACCTGTTTTTCCATCACTTCCCCCCCCCCCGTCTCTGCCTTTTGCTGTCTGCACCTGAGCCTTTGAGCTGCACCATAACAAAGTGTTCCGTTACATTTGATATGGTCTCGGTTTTGACTCGGTCTGGATACACCGCGGACTCGGTTTATGTGGTCTGGACTACAACACGAGAGATAGGTATTAATTATTAAAGACTAGTATCGAATACATCACATGACCTCGTGGACTCCGCCCCTCTTCAGAGGAACTCGGGGCCAATAGAGTTGGGAAGACCATGTGTCAAGTGCGTGTACGTTTTGTGCAGATTTTCCCCACTTGATAGGATGTCCCCCAACTGAAGCACGCAGGACTCGACTCGCTGCCTTTTTAGCTTCTTTTATAGCCGTTGCAGTGGTAGCAGTGGTCGAGGTAGTTTTAGCGGTAGCGTTAGGTGGAAAAACCTCAAAAGAAAAAAGGAATACAATATAAAGAACCTGAATACAGTGTTCTAATTTATATATTTAACACAAAATGTTATCATTCTTGTTTTTAGCTTCACTGCATTTTAACAAGTACATTTCAAACCCTTACATTTTTAACAATATTTTACCAGAACATATTTTAGCATGTTTAATGAAATAAATCAATAAAGTTTTATATTTCCAATTTTTTTAGGACTGCAAAATACACTGCAAAAACTGCAAAAATTCAAAATCTTACCAAGTTCAAAAGTCTTATTTTCATTCAAAATGTCTCATCTCACTTGATTTAAGATATATTTAAGATACAGAGACTTATTTCTTGATTTAATGTTCTGATATTAAGATCTCGTTTTAAGTAAAATTCACTTGCTGCATGGACAGATAATGTCACTAATTTGGTTACCTTCAGCGTGGACAGGGCAATAAAACAGTAAAACTGGTTATTATTTGAGTGTCTGCATAAAAGAAACAACAGTTTATGCCTCGTTTAATCGCGAGGGGGGCGTGGCCAGGCGACTCTCATTGAAATGTATTAGTTTATAAAGAGTGACGTGGGACACGAAAAAACTGTGCAAGTCGTGCTCCCGGACACGATGCAATAGATGAATTTACGTGACTCACAGCAGGAATTGCCGTGAGACTGGGTTGGCCTATTTGCGGTTCTGGGTTTTAATTTCCATTTATTTCACGTTGAAAACTGTTGTCTAAGTAATTTTCTGTGAACCATGCGAGCAAGACCAGTACTGAATTATAATGTGGACAGCATTGGGTTTTGATTATTTTGTTATTTCATTGCACTCTTTTTTTTTTTTTTAAACATGATGCAGACAGGTATGGTGGCGCCTCGGCTGCCGCCGCCTGAAGCTTTGTCAATTTAATTTACATTCGGTTATTTTTTTGTGTCAACTTGAGCAAGACCATGTAAAAGTAACAATAATTTTTTTTTTTACCATAATTTTAGCTGTTTTCTGCATTTGAAAGAATAAAATGTGAAAATCGCACATCGAATCGCAATCGCATCATTGGTCAGAAAAATCGCAATTAGGTTTTTTGTCAAAATCCCGAGTGCAGCCCGAGCTGTTACTATGGGAGAAGTGCGGCTCTGTGATGCGTTCAGGAGCGCTGGCGATTCAGCGTCCACGTGCGCTGGGACGTTTTGAGGTTGCTTAAAAGAAGATTGTCTTTATTTATTTTGTAAAATCAATGAATTGTTTAGTTCATAAAAAGACAGAATAATTTATTGACTAAAAACAGTAAAACAATGTTTATACTTTATTTGCTAAGAGTCCTCTAAATTGATAGATAAAAATAAGGATTTAGATGTAATATATACACTGCATAAAAGGATAACCGAAATACAAGATATCAACACTAAATTATAGAAAATTACTCTTAAAATTAGTGACATTGTGCTGAAGGTAACTTTAAAGATGTGGGTGGACAAAAACCATTGATCCAGAGAGCGGGACTGTCGGTATCGCGAGAACACAAGATCTCGCGGGAATAGCAACATTAGCAGTCACACGGTTGCTGGCAAATCACAGAAATAAATCCAGATCGATGAGTTTCTTCACACTCAATTCATCAGACACACAAGACAGAGGGTTCCACCAGAAATGTGCTCACAGCTGATCACCGTGATCTACTGGAAATTAATCGTGATCACTAATCACGATCGTATAATCGCCCAGGCCTAACCGCAGTTCTTCTCTCAGTTCCTCGGAGCTCCAACCTTCTTAAGAAGATCAAATGAACAACAAGGATCAGTCTGATCAGTCTCATCTGAAGAGAATTAACTCCTCATTTCAACTGTGATTTACAACTAAAGTTAGAAACAAATCATTCATCAAATGTAGGAGGAATTAGAGTTCAGTGTAAAAGAGGTTGCAGTTCTTTCCTTTTCCCAAATGGGGGGGTGGGGACGATTAAAACAGCTTTAATCGTCCAAAAAGTCATTAGTTTCACCAACATTTCATCATGGTCCGCTCAGCCTCTCCTCCACGACAGCCCGGTGTCGAGATAAATGTTGTCGTGGTTTTGTTGACCTCTGAACTGAAAGCTTTGTTTACAGCTGCCACGCGCATGCGCAGTCCGGCTCTGGCCAGCCGTTCTCTTTGCCTGTGTACTCGCCTTTCGATGTGCTCTTCATCTGTATATTCTCGCTCGAAACTGTAAGGACACCCTTCATATTCAAAGTTCTCGTCCACAACATCTTCATCCAACAGATATTCGTCCATTTTGCTCTAAACTGGAAGAAGAAAGTTGTCGTGTAGCCTCCAGTAGCCCCAGAAACAATGAGTCGTACTGCGCATGCGCGCGGCAGCCATAAACAAAGCTTTCAGTTCAGAGGTCAACATAACCACGACAACATTTATGGGCTGTCGTGGAGGAGAGGCTGAGCGGACCATGATGAAATGTTGGTGAAACTAAAGACTTTTTGGACGATTAAAGCTGTTTTAGGAGCAGCGTTACCAATGCCCCGTCTGCTGGACGTACACAAATGTCCGCCGCTCGATTTTGGATCTAAATTTCTCCCGAAGCACTGTTCAGATCAGAAAAGCCTTCTGGGTGAGTTTTTTGTTCTACTTGATTCTATAAACAACGTGAAAGCTGTTTAAACCGTACCTATCCTTTAACTTAACAGTAATGTTACCAAAGAAGCTGCTGTCTGTGAACCAAGTCCATTTTCAGGTTATATCCACACTAACATCATCCCATCCAGACTAAACTTCAACAAGCGTCACAGTCATACAAGACTTCAGAGCCTCCCTGCTTTACGGTTTTGGCCCACAAGAGGCTCTGATCTGACCTCGCTGTCAGGGTGAGTTTGGAAAAACATGCATATTAGAACAGCTACAGGAGAAGTTCTCTGACATTTCACTGTGTTTTGGAAGGTTTAAAATTGGCCTTATATTGAGATTGTCGACATTTTCTGTAGAAATTGTTTTGTTTTGTGAAAACACACATTTGTATCATGTATACTCTGCAGCACAACAAAGAAAAACTTGAAAGCTTGAATTTAAAGATTATTTTGTCTCTATTTTACTGCTGCGGCCCACTCAAGATGAAACTGAGCTGGATGTGGCCCCTGAACTAAAACACGTTAGAGCCCCCCGGAAGAGAACATGGAGAGAAGAGGAGCCACTGATGCAGCCCAGAGAGAAAGAAGAGAAGAGTTTAGCCGTCTGTTGATCTGAGGCATGAATGGACAATGGAGGACTGAAAGTTAGGCTCCAGCATATTATTCCCCCTGAAGAGTAGAAATCTCTCCTCATGTGAAACTGGTAGGGGGCAATCCCTTCAACCCCACCCCACCCCCCCATTTGGGAAAAGGAAAGAACTGCAACCTCTTTTACACTGAACTCTAATTCCTTCTACATTTGATGAATGATTTGTTTCTAACTTTAGTTGTAAATCACAGTTGAAATGAGGAGTTAATCCTCTTCAGATGAGACTGATCAGACTGATCCTTGTTGTTCATTTGATCTTCTTAAGAAGGTTGGAGCTCCGAGGAACTGAGAGAAGAACTACGGTTCGGCCTGGGCGATTATATGATTGTGATTAGTGATCACGATTAATTCCAGTCGATCACGGTGATCAGCTGTGAGCACATTTACTCGATCAGACAAGGCAGAAATGTGCGTGACCACAGCCAATCACAGTCCACTTTTTCCTGCTCAACTTCCGCCTGTAAGTTGTCTGAGAAGCAAACAGAGATGAGCTGAACGTGGAGCCGAGGGCAGCGAAGCAGATGAAGTCAGCCATGCCTCGGCGTTATCCTCTGAAGATGCTGGTGACAGGAAAGGTTGCTCCACCCACACCGCTGCTCGCACACCGATCCGCAAGGAATCTGGTCTTTTGAGTCCAGGAACTACTGGTGATACAGTTTAACTAACGATGGTTCAGTTCTTCGCTTTTACTGAAAAAACGCTGCATCGCATCATTGAACATATCACCACGTCTTGCCGCTAATAACATGCAGAGAGAGCCTGCAGCGCCCCTCTTCTTCTGTGGTGTCTGTGTAAAATAAGGTTGAACATGCAAACAGCACACCTAGTGGCATGAAGTGCAAATGCAGTCATGGCGTTGTCTGTGCGCCGTGGTCTGAATGAGGATCTCCCTGAGGTTATTATGTTTCAGAAACCAGAATATTCATATTAACACGGGTATTGACTGCACATACCGCAGCCAGTGTCGTCTCTTCAGGCCACTGCACCATACGAGAAACATTCTAAGAGGAGAAAAACGATCACACATACGATTGCTTTTGTCCATTTTTTTTTTTATATTATTGTAGTTTTGTACTGTTACATTTTAAGTCTAATCGATCCAATCTAGATTATTAAAGTTTTGTACATTTGATGCAAACATTAATGATGGCAGCAGCATATTTAGCATCATAACTTGAAAATAATGTTTACATTTTAAAGCACCTTCATTATCTCCAGGCGGTTTCTTTAGTTTTTTAATCTTTTATAGCAACAAAAATCGTCTGGGCTGTAAACTGTCACACTTTAACTCACGATCGTTCAGTTCTTCTCTTTTACTGAAAAAACAGTGCATCCCAAGATTTTATTATCTTTGTGCTCGATTTTTTTTTTCCATTTACTGCACTGCTAAGTGAGATTGTTCTTATATTTTTCTGTGTTTATCTTATTTAATTTGCATTGCCATTTACTTGGTTTGTTAATAAAATGTTAAACTATTCTATAGTTTTAATTTTCAGTTCAGATGCTTTAAAACTGGTTTAAAAACAATATAACATATCGTGATTATAATCGAGATTGAATGATATGAAAAAAAATATCGTGATAACTTTTTTTTTGCCATATCGCCGAGTCCTCACTACGGTTCTTCTTCTCCCTGAGATCAGTGACAGCTGGATCCAGGAGAGATCAGCCTGCTTTGAAAGCTGAAGGTCAACATGGAGCGTGTCAGAGGTTCACAGTCAATGATCCACTGCAGCTCCTTTCTTCTTCTAGCAAGCTTTGAAATGTGGAGCTGCACACGGCTCTGCCACAGTCACAGGACTAAAGACCAGAGAAGAAGCTCTGTTTCTCCTGGAGATCCTCAGTGTGGATCACTCTCAGATCAGCCTGATGTCTGACCTTTAGTGTCAACACTACTTTACTGAAACACTCAAACATGGAGTCTGACCTCAGAGTCTGCAGACGACAGAGTGGACCCTGCAGAAAACCACACAGCTGCTCAACTGCTGAATCCTGCAGAGGGTTCTGACTCAGGTCCAGATGTTCCAGATGTTTCAGGAGGGAGGGGTTGGACTTCAGAGCTGAGACCACAGAAGAACAGCTGATCTCTGACATCTTGCAGTCCACCAACCTGAATAAAGAGAGAAAGAAGTGAGATTAGAGGACAAAGATTGATGTTGAAGTCACTGAGAGCTGAAGAAGGTTCAGACTGGAAGAGTTTAGAAATGTAAAGTCCAAACAGCTGAAGCCAACAGGAGGAGAAGAGCTCTTTTCAGACACATCTCAGATCTAATGTTGGGAATCACATTTATAGAGCGTTTAGTGATCAATAATGATTCATATTTAACAGAGAGAGGTAGTGTTGTACTGAAGACCAGTCTCAGTCTGGAGACCAGGTGTTATGAGGCAGTGTTACTTATTAAATTGTGTGTGATCACTCTGAAAGAGCCAAGAATCAAACTCTGTCACTTGATTCACCAATGATTTCTGCTTCTGCTCAGTGATCAGTGAGTAGTGAGTCTTCATGTTGACAGACGGGGCGTCACGAGGTTTTAAGGACTGGGGGGGCTCAGCCCCCAGGAGGTGCACAGGATGTGAGTGAACATAGCGCCAGAGCACAAATCCTCACTAACAGCTGACAAAGACTGAGAAATTATTCATAATTTCATTTTTCTTTTCACACAGTCCAATAACATTGACTTGTATCCAGCTCCTTCCAAACTGCCTCCATCACCTGTTTGAAAACCTGCTGCTTTAAGGGCCACACTCTGTAAAAGCAGCCTGCTGTTAGCTTAGCTGTTAGCCACCAAACAACGATCGAGTTTTGAACAATTCCTTCATCCTCCAACATCACGAGACGGAACAACATCTCAACTTCTGAGATGGTGGAAAGGAGAGTTAAACGCTGTGCGTCTTGGACAGAACCAGACAGGTTGTCAGGACACTCGTCTAAAAACTACATTGAATCAGTGTTGAATAAAATGGTTCTGTTAAACTTGATATGGTCTCGGTTTTGACTTGGTCTGGATACACCGTGGACTCGGTTTCTGTGGTCTGGACTACAACACTAGAGATAGGTATCATTAAAGAACAGGATCGAAAACATCACATGACCTCGTGGACTCCGCCCCTTTTCAGTGGAACTCAGGGCCAATTTGTTGATATAAGTACACTGAACTTTCCATGGGGTCCGAGCCCGACAGCATGGGGGGTGGAGGACACTGTTGGCATTGGTCAGAGAAACTGAAAAATATACTGTTGGAAAAATGCAGTTATTATCATTGCTTCATGCTGAGACTGAATGATTTATCCTGTCTGGAATACTTAACCCTTCAGGGCCCATGAATAAAGGAATAGCATGCCAGTGCCCTGTTCTGCATATAGTAGAACATTTCTGCAAGCTCGTGTAACCAGAAAAACGAACACATCAGGTTTGTAACAACCCATCAGTTTTCTAATAAAGAAGCGTGGAGGTGAGCAGGTCTTCGGAGATGAAGGAAGCTGCCCTGATGGAGTCAGCTGTCTCTCCACTCATGAGGAAAACTGATGTCTGTCTCTGTCTGCTTCCTTTTGCTGGTGAGTTCTCTTGTCTACCTGTTTCAGGGTTGCAGCTCGGCTCTAACCTGACATATACATGATCCTCATGAGGACTAAACCAAAACACACTAAGGAATTACACTTCAGGGGAAACAAATAGGAGGCCGGCGGACTCCATGCGGCCCGGGGGCCTGCTATTGAAGACCACCGGCCTCGAGGATGATGTCAAACGCCCTGAAATTTTTCCAGTTCACAGAAACTGTATTGGTGAGCGACAGTCATCAAAATCTTCCTCAAGACTCTGAGGGTGTGGTCACAGCCTCACCACCAAGTTTGACATTCACCATGGAACAGGAAATACACTGTAAACAGCCTGAACATGGTCTGATCAGCCTCAAACTTGACCTGTGTCACAATCTGGCCCTCATCACAGCCATGTGACAATAATGACCACTCGCCATTGGGCCACATGCTGGAAACAGGAAGTGGAGTGTCAACGGCCTGAACATGCTCACTGCAGCATCACTGTCTGACCCACACTGCAGCCATGAGATGACGATGAGATGTAGAGTCACTTGAGGGCAGACCTGCCAACCTTGGCAAAAACCTCTGAGCTCCATCATTCTGTCATGTGGCTTTTTTAATGCCTTTAAATGTTTTTTGAATGATAGTAATAATAAAAAGTACAAAGCAACATGATCCAGACCAGAATATTGTCCTGAAATTCATCTTTGTGAATGGATCCGTCTGAGATGGACAGGTTCATAATCGCTCCTGATCACGGCAAAACGGAGGACAAAGAAAGTATTTTCACACACATCTATCTGGGAAGTGTCTATTTGTGACGACACTGCTGGAATATTATCTTCTACCTGTCCTGGCTAGCTGTACTGCACTGCTCTTCTTCGAGGCAAAGCTAAAAATTAATGTCCAACCATGAGGAGACACGCAAACGGAGCATAGCGTTACCCCGACCCTCAACACTAACTTAACGGTAATGTCAGCAAAGAAGCTGCTGTCTATGAACTGAATCCATTCTCAGGTTGTAACATATATATCCACACTAACATCAGCCCATCCAGACTAAACTTCAACAAGCGTCACAGAAAAACAAGACTTCTGAGCCTCCCTGCTTTACTTCTGATTGGCTGATACCACGGCTCTGAGCAGCTCTACTGGTTGAGAGCAGCATCGGTTTAATGCCTGATGATTAGATTGGAGATCCTAAGAAGGCAGTGAGTTAATATCACAGACAGGATCAAACCCTGCACAACCCTTCAGGCTCACAATGTGTTTCTGCTTTAATCCCTGTTCTCAGCTGGAAAGAGGTGAAGCAGAGGAGACGGAAGACAGGGGAAGACCAGAACAGGGGCAGAGTTTCCCCTACATACACTTTACTTGGGCGGGCCGCCCAAGTAGATTGACACCCGCCCAAGAAGATGAATGGAAAAAAAAAAAAAAAAAAAACGCGCGGTCTGTCTCTCACACTGGGTGTCAGGCTCGCGCACCCCCGTGTACTCTGATCTCTGGACACATAGCATGGAAGCATGCTAGTTTAGCCGCTACCGGCTACAGGCTAACAGCCTGCAGGCTGCAGATTAATGCTGGTCGACCGTCCCGGACAGTAAAACTTATAATCAGCTCGATTGGCTGATTTTTCCTGCAGAAGCTCCTCATTCTGTTTTATTGAGCAGGCTGTATGTTCTGGTGTTGTGTTTGTTTATATCACGCTGCATGTGCAGCTCCGAGTCCTGCTCCGTGTCTTCTTCTCTATTTTGGAGTTGCTGTGTCAGAGTGACAGCGCCATCTGAAGGCCTGGCGGGTGAACTACATCGTTTTGAGTCCTTGTTATGTTGCATGGATGTAGATATTTCCTGAAGCGATGCTGTGTGGACAGGAAACTGAGAAGGAGATTGTAAACAAATAAGTTGGGCTCATTTGTAATTCAGGGACAGGTAGACGTCCAGCTGTGTTCCATTCTCAGCTGCTCATAACACCACATCACACTGGAAATATCTGGAACCATGGAACATTAATAATTTTCTATAGTCTTCCAGTCATCGGATTTTCCCTAAAGCCCACAGAGAAGACATTTACATTATCAGCAGAGTTCTGTCGGATTTGGACGTCTGTTGCTGTGAAAGTTAGGATACATAGATATGTTTTGTACCCTAATCTTGATAAATGTAATAGCATTTCAAGAAAATTGACCCCATTTAATGAGAAATAAAATAATAATAATGTTTGCACCACCTGAGCCCACAGTAAACTGTCCTAAATTTAATCCAGTACAATAAAAAGCTGTGATTAAATGCCCCCCCCCCCCCCCCGTAGATAATTATCCATTTATCGTTATCGAGGTGAACTGCTTAATATTATCGTGATATTGATTTGAGGCCATATCGCCCAGTTCTAGTAAGTGATTTAAACCATAATGCATAAGAGCACAATGTGAATAATTTCAGTTAATTTTCTTGTGCTCTTTTGCATTATGGTTATGAAAGTTTTTTTTCTCTGTTAGATCAAAACTGAACTGAGGAACAGGCTGCAAGGGGAGCATCTTGCTGCATGCATGCGCATCAGCATAAATGGACCTGACCCCGATCCTTTCCGTACCGAAAGACATTGGAGATCTTTTTTACTAAACCAAGAAAAATACACTGCTCTGACACAAACTGTCAGCTTTGCAACAAGCTTTGCAAGTGGCTTTAAATGGCTATTTTTCCTTCATTTTTTTTATTTCGCTTTTCTTTTTGGTTCTGTTTATGTTAAAGCAGGCTTAAGATGTATCTAGAATAAATAATACATGGTTCATAAACCAGATTGACTAGGTTATTGTGAATGCACTTATCAAAGACCGCAACGTCCTCCTACACCGCCCGGCCCACATCCACAAGTAAATTCTCAACCTAGGGGAAACACTGAGGGGTGTCAAACATGAGGCTCGTGGACCAAAACCGGCCCACAAGAGGCTCTGATCTGACCTCGCTGTCAGGCTGAGTTTGGAAAAACATGCATATTACAACAGCAACAGGAGAAGTTCTCTGACATTTCACTGTATTTTGGAAGGTTTTAATTTGGCTTCATGTTGAGATTGTCGACATTTTCTGTAGAAATTGTTTTGTTTTGTGAAAATACACATTTGTATCATGTATACTCTGCAGCACAACAAAGAAAAACTTGAAAGCTTGAATTTAAAGATTATTTCGGCTCTATTTTACTGCTGCGGCCCACTCAAGATGAAACTGAGCTGGATGTGGCCCCTGAACTAAAACACGTTAGACCCCCCCGGAAGAGAACATGGAGAGAAGAGGAGCCACTGATGCAGCCCAGAGAGGAAGAAGAGAAGAGTTTAGCCGTCTGTTGATCTGAGGCATGAATGGACAATGGAGGACTGAAAGTTAGGCTCCAGCATATTATTCCTCCTGAAGAGTAGAAATCTCTCCTCATGTGAAACTGGTAGGGGGCAATCCCTTCAAGCCCACCCCACCCCCCCATTTGGGAAAAGGAAAGAACTGCAACCTCTTTTACACTGAACTCTAATTCCTTCTACATTTGATGAGTCATTTGTTTCTAACTTTAGTTGTAAATCACAGTTGAAATGAGGAGTTAATCCTCTTCAGATGAGACTGATCAGACTGATCCTTGTTGTTCATTTGTTCTTCTTAAGAAGTTTGGAGCTCCGAGGAACTGAGAGAAGAACTACGGTTCTTCTTCTCCATGATCTGATCTTTGAAGAAGCTCCGTTTCTCCTGGAGATCCTCAGTGTGGATTACTCTCATATCAGCCTGATGTCTGACCTGTAGTGTCAACACTACTTTACTGAAACACTCAAACATGGAGTCTGACCTCAGAGTCTGCAGACGACAGAGTGGACTCTGCAGAAAACCACACAGCTGCTCAACTCCTGAATCCTGCAGAGGGTTCTGACTCAGGTCCAGATGTTCCAGATGTTTCAGGAGGGAGGGGTTGGACTTCAGAGCTGAGACCACAGAAGAACAGCTGATCTCTGACAAACTGCAGCCCCTCAACCTGTATATAGAGAGAAAGAAGCGAGATTAGAGGACAAAGATTGATGTTGAAGTCATTGAGAGCTGAAGAAGGTTCAGACTGGAAGAGTTTAGAAATGTAAAGTCCAAACAGCTGAAGCCACCAGGAGGAGAAGAGCTCTTTTCACACACATCTCAGATCTCCAGCTCACACAGCAGCTACACACCGAGGACTTCTGCTCTTTTTCATGGACACACATGAGCTAAGTTTAACAACAAACACCAGGAAACAAAGCAAAGTTTACTCTGACTGGACAACTCTTGATTCTTTGACTCCAACAGATTCTACCTTCAGACAGTGAACTGACCTCAGAGTCTCCAGTTGACAGTTTGGACTCTCCAGTCCAGAACACAGAATCTCCACTGATGAATCCTCCAGTTTGTTTTCACTCAGGTCCAGATGTTTCAGATGGGAGGGGTCAGACTTCAGAGCTGAGGAGATCACTTCACACTCAGAATCAGAGAGGTAACTCCAGTCTATTCCTTCAGGAACTCTGTAAGGAGACAGAGAGAAGACAGGAAGCTGCTATGAGAGAAGACACTTTGTTGGATTCCTCCTGTTTCACATCAAGGACTGTTTTCATAGGCCAAGCACGACACACCTGCCCTGCAGGTTCATGTGAAATTAACTTACTTGACCTTTCTGAATCATGATTATTTTAGCATGAAACTCCCGATGATGAAAACATTGATGGATACAAACTGATCACACATTTTTTTATCTGCTCCAAATGTGCATTAAAGTGAAAATGTTCAAGTCCAAATACTCTCATCAACGTGGGAGGACTAATATGCTTGCTTTAAATAAATACATGTTTACTGTTGTTGCCACAATCCAGAACAAGATCAAATACTGTCCAGAATAATCTCCACATGACCTCAAACATTCTGCTGCTCAGAAAAGAGGCTGGAAGGACATTCTGACCTGAATGGAACATCATTTAGTAATAATCTGACCATGTAGTGTCCAACCTGCTGCACTTCCAGGTTTCCAAACATTTTTCAACTCAAACTGATTGAGCTCATGGATCAATAACAGACTCTGAACCAGCAAGTCCTTTTGGTCAGTAACAGAAGAGAATGACCTGGAGCGTATATAAAAGAAAAGAATGGCTCAGCCTCCTGATTCCTCTCTGCTCCTCACTGTGAACCCTGCTGAATAAAACAGCTTTGTTTTGCTGTGTATCTGGCCATGGTGGATGTTTTTTTATTAAATCATTATTTTATCTTTTTACTCCTTTTTCATTGATGTTTTTCAGTAATATCATGTACGCTCATTTAATCATATATTATCATATATTCCTGCTCATGCGTGCTGACTGTGTTTCACTGATGAAGTATTTTTGTGATTGGAATCCAACTTATTAGCTTTTACACAAAAAAGTTGCCTTTTCGGCACAGAGGTGAGGCGGGATGTGGTTTGCAGCAGGAGTTGAACTCTATAATGTGCATAATTCTTTTCAACAATGTTTTTTTTCTCTTCTCTTTCCTTTTTTGTTTTTGTTTTGTTTTGAGACCTGAGGCTGCGGTTGGTTTCCCTGGTAACGAAACAGCTGCACAGCATCAGAGGACGTGTCTGTGCGACCGGAGTGTGTAAGTCCACCCTGGTTTCTGGTGGGTGGTGAGCTCGCTCTCTCTCAGAGCCCCCCTCCCTCCCCGGAGCTCTTCGGTGATATGCCGTCAATTTTCCTTTCGCAACTAGCAGAGAAAAGATCTTTGAAAATCTTCTGAATTCTGACCTTTCAGGTTGATTCAGCCAGACACCACATTTAGATTCAAAACAGACGAGAGATAAAATCTAAAAACTGCTCATCTAAACTGACCATATTAAAACATCCATGTCTGAAATGTGAGACATGTAAGAACCAACGCAAAATCAGTTCTCTGTCATTTCTTCATTTTTTGCTATTTTACCTTTAAATCAATTTTGGATTCTCACCTGTAATCCTCTGAGTGAATAAAAATCCCCTGAAAATGTAAAAAGCTCCAGTGGAGTGGTGTTATTTCTCTGAGTGAGAACAAAAAAGGTTGTGGGAATAAGATTTCTTCAGAAGTGGAGTAAAACCCCTCAGCAGGACCCACTAAGGGAGTCTGGAGTTCTGGGAGAAACTTTCTATCGGCCTGAGCATTCTCAGAGGGGATGAAATTCTTTAGCGTTGACGTCAGTGGGACAAGCGCTCATGTCCTCCCCGGACTCTTCAAGATGAGAATTTTACCTGAAGAAGTGACCTTTGTTGCTTAAACAGCATCATTAAATTTTTCCTTTTTATTGATAAATTCTTGAATCTTTTAAGTATAACTTCAGTACAATTACTATCTAGTTTGAAAGAGGTTTTTAGAAACGGAGCAGCTCTGAAGGCAGGTTTGTAGCTTGCGGTAGAGAGGGTGTGTCCCTCACAGGAAGTGAGTTTGAGACTCCCGGCGCCGCTCCGCGTTCGGCCAGTGGTTTGAATCATATAAGAGGGAGCTGTAAAAAACCTCAACAGCTCCACACCTCTCCCCTTCCTCGTGCCTGAGTTTTCTAAAATAAACTCCAGAGCTCTGCAGCGACCGGACACCGGGCGATTGTCCATTGATCCGTGATCGCTGCAGGAGGCGGATTGATGAAGGTGCCTCAGTTCAGACTCTTCTGAGAGCAGCCGGTTTATGAAAAGAAGAGCAGTTTTCTTCCCGCCTCGTATCTAAACAAAAGCGTGAGACGTCAGGAGGGTTTTTGAAGTGCAATGAAATCCTGTTTTTCAATAAGTAGTCCACGAAATCAGTACGGGTGGACTTAATACAATACATATTACTTGTACAAGCACTGTGAAGTACTTTTACTGTGGACTTTTCCTGTCATTTGTCACCAAAGTCAGGCGAAATTGGCTTTTATTTACAACAACGTTGAAATTTGGCGACCAATTACAGGAAAAGTACACAGTAATAGTACTTCATAGTACTTGTGCAAGTAATTTGTAATGTATTAAGTCCAGCAGTACTGATTTCGTGGACTACTTATTGAAAAAAAGGATTTTAATGCACTTCAAAGTTAGGCGAAATTGGCTTTTATTCACAACAACAGGGAACTTTGGCAATGAATTCCAGGAAAAGTACACAGTAATAGTACTTCATAGTCATTGTACAAGTAATATGTAATGTACTAAGTCCAGCCGTACTGATTTATTTGACTACTTATTAAAAAAAAGGATTTTATTGCACTTCAAAGTCGGGCGAAATTGGCTTTTATTTACAACAACGGGGAACTTTGGCAAATTACAGGAAAAGTACACAGTAATAGTACTTCATAGTACTTGTGCAGGTAATTTGTAATGTATTAAGTCCAGCAGTACTGATTTTGTGGACTACTTATTGAAAAACAGGATTTTAATGCACTTCAAAGTCAGATAACAATGGCTTGTCTTACTATGTCTAATGAACTTTGGCAACAAATGAGAGTAAAAGTACACAGTATTCATACTTCATAGTGTTTATGAAAGTAATATATAATTCATGAAGTGCAGTAATATATAATCATCAGTATATAATGTATTACATGCAGTGAGCTGTGTTCCGTAGTGCTCCACTTTTTTTTGAAATGGGTTTTGGAACGGTGTTACCGTAATGCTCGGTGTATTTGCGCACAGCTAGTGAACGTGCGGCTCATTTGACTGCGGGCTAAGAAGTGTAGGCTCACTTGACCGCAGTATTCTAACCCCTGAGAGCAACACGATGATCACTGAACAACACGATGAAGATAAAACAACAAGAGAACAGTAAACAGTCACGCTAAACCCAGAAATGAAACCTACCAGAACAATGATTCCCTCGTTCTCTCCAAGCCGCCGCTACGCCGCTCAGATGCTGAACTGTCCGTCAATAACAACTTTACCCATTCTGTCTGAGACGCTCAGCGTTTACATCTTCTTTCCGCCGGTACAGAAGTTGAGATGCGTTCCATTGACTGATGTTTGAGCACGAAGGAATTGTTCAAAGCCAGCTAGTTCGTCGGTGGCTAACAGCTAAGCTAACAGCTGACTGAGACACCACAGTGGCGTCCATCAGCAGCTACTTTTACGGAGTGTCCCTGAAGGCAGCAGGAGCTACACGGCTCAGGTAGTTCACTGACGCAGAGGATTTCAAGGTGTTCCACAGGTAATGAAGGCGGTTTAGGAGGAGCAGGAGCCTCAGATTCTCAAAATCATCTGGCGGGCCAGATATTGTTGTTCGCGGGTCAAAAGTGGCATCGGGCTGCCAGTTGCTGACCGCTGCAGTAGATGATGCTCCTTTAGGAGGCGCTAGCAGCTCCTCGCCTCCAGATGCCTCAGCACTGTCACTGCCTGCTGATCTCCACTTCGTACTGTCTGCAGGGTTCACTCGCTTGCTGTTCAGGCGGCATAATGATGAGGCCCTAACCTCGGTCGCCCCCTGGTGGCTGGCTGACTGTTGGATTTAAAAAGTGCTTGATTTGACATGCAACAGAGTCCGTTTTTTCAATTTAAAAATCGCGACGATCATCTAAATTTAATCGCAGCAGCCAAAATCGTGATCATGATCAAAATTCGATTAATTGTGCAGCCCTACCCTGAGGGTTATTAAGGACATTTTCTGGCAGCAATTTCATTTAAAATATTTCAGAACAAAATATTCTGAGTTTCATTTTGCTTCAATAAGTAATCAATTACAACGATGGAATGAAAAATGGAGCTTATAATAGCGGAATAAGAACCATTTCATGTTTTGTGCTCCATAATCCGACAAGCCAAGAAAACCATGGAGAACAGCACATGGCGGTAAAATGTCAACGATCAAAATCACCATTTGTTGCAGCTGGAGTTTCTTCATGACGGCTTTCTTTGCTCTTGGAGGAGGAGGACGTTTTTTCTATTGCTCTCGACTTTGCCTCTCCCTCCCTCTTGTCTCTGCTTGCTGCACTCTCGTCTCGTCTGTTTGACTTGGTGTTATGAACAAACAGAATTGGCAACCGTGGAATTGATCAGCTGGTCTCTCTACAAAATTGATACGATTTTTTTAACAAAGAGCACAGGAGCGGGGGACCTGCTGGTCTGGACGGGACTCGGCATGCTGGGTATGTGATGGACGCCCGGGAGAAGTGGAGGGGTGTCACATGCCTGGCACCCCTGTCCGTCAAGGACATTGTGGTTGTTTACATTTTTGGATTTATGATGATCGTCCTGCTGCTGATTGGCCTGTGCTGCGGCCTGATCCTCTGGAGGATTAAGAAGACCGCCACCACAAAAGACATCCAAGGGAGGACGGTCTTTTCAAATCAACGGGCAAAAGCTGACGCTGACTAGGGTGACCAGATGTCCCGCTTTGTGCGGGACAGTCCCGCATTTTACATACTTTTCACGCATCCCACAAATTGAGATAATGTCCCGCATTGACAGTGGCACTTGATTTTTGTTTTAAATGCAGTCTCACCGAGGCTGCATTTCATCTGGCGCTGATCAAACAGCTGTGTGTCTGTGGTCGCGACAGAGAGCCGTCCTCAGGGGGCGGGGTGGGCTCTGGGGTGATCTGTCAATCAAGCCAGACGCGGGTGTGCGCCCGCTGCCCGACCCGCCCCGCCACAAACAACAACAGCGTCGCTTCGGCTGCAGCAGCAGTTATGGAGGAAAAAGATAAAGACACGACTCGTAAAAAAAAAGAAAAAAAAAAAGAAAATGCAGCAAAGAGTGGGACACCATTTCCTCCTCCTGGTAAGAACAGTGCAGGGTGACTGCACCAAAGTCTTCTGTGATGTTCGTCAGAGCAAGTTTTCCGTTTCTCATGGAGGTGAATATGATGTGAGACACCAACAGTCAGACTCACAAAAAATGTGGCTCAAAAGAGCAGTTCCCATTCCATAAATACACTCCTGCTGAAACCCAAACAACTGGAACACAGATAAAGTGACAGCAGCTGAACTAACGAGCGTCTGGCACGATGAACAATACTCCGTTCATACAGGTCAGAACACCGGCAGGAAGCTACAGTACATCTTATTTGAATATGAGCTTCAGTATTGTTCTGTCAGAACAAAGACTTTAATAGTGTGGTGTTTGTATTTTATATCTTTTTGTGCCTTCAGTACCACAATGTTTATTTATTTATTTATTTTATATTTCATTTATAGAGGAGTAGCCCCTTGAGATGCACAATCTCGTGTTCCTCTGAAATAAATGACAATTAACATAAAGAGCATGGCATAAAATGTGGCGATGCACAGTAAATAACAGGTTAATACATCATTTAAAATGCATTTGGTAGAGGTCTAATTAGTCTGCTATTCTGAACTGCATGAGTGAGGTGAGCTCCTTGCAGCATTTTTTTAATCAGATTGTTGGATTTGATTTGTTGAGCCCAGAGGTGAATGGAGCTTCTTCAGGAGCCTCATCTTGGACTTGAATATGTGGTTCATTATTGTTCAGAACAAACACTTTATTGTTGTGGTGTTTGGAGTTGAGCCAAGGTTCTGTTGTTATCTTACATGAACCTGGGAAAGTTGCATTCAAATGAAATATCATATACTTGAGCAGAGCACAGGTACATTTTTTAAAATTAATTATTGAAGACAACCACGACATCTTGGTGTCCCACATTGTCCCACTCAGATATAGTATGTGTCCCACATGGGGTAAACTGGGATCTGGTCACCCTAACGCTGACCGTTTGTGCGAACTCTTTCGAAAGGTGGACAATTTGGTTTATGGAGGATTGAGACGTCACCATCACCGAGAGGGTTAAACCAGCTTCTGTGTGAAAAGTGGAGAACCGAGAAAAGGAAGGTCAAATGGCTCCTTCCAACAAAACAAGATACCTTCTGATTGCGTCTGGCGCCCCGGGAAGACTAAACACACCCTGAAGATCGAAGGCCAGAATGATTGCTTATCTATCTTCCCTCTCTCTCTCTCCCAGCTGCAACTCAAATCACCTTTGGACTGCTTCGTTCAAGGCCGTCCCGGCAACTACCATCCGAGTTGGTGCGCAAAGGGGAGGCGGGTCAAACCACACACACGTACATGGACCGATGAACTGAAACAGTGTTGTGCCAGTTCATACTAAAAAAGAACTAGCTCAAAATTCAGTTCACATATCTAAAAATGAACTAGTTCACATTCATTTGTTACTTTTGTTAGTACTCAATAGAAACCTCTTCTTAACCATCCATCACAAGTCACTGCGACTCCAAAACTAAACAAAATTCTTGAACCTGGGTGAAGCGGATTATACAGCGTCCTGTGACATGCGCACAAAGTCTCACGAGGAACTTTCAGGTCTTCCTCAGCAGTCCTCAGCGCCGAGCAAAGTGTTTTTATCTGCTGATATCTGCTCGAATAACGTCCCAACATCTCCATGATACACTGCTGAAGGAGCGGCTGCTGCCCTGGCCGGAGCACCGCCGTGCCGAGCAGCACGTCTCGGTGTGAGGTCTGCTCCGCGTGCCCATGTTTCGAATTAACTGATGCCCGTGTTAACTTGTGACCAATAGATGACTGGAACTTGTAGTTGTTCTGGCGAACGTCGGTTATCGACAGTTACAGTGAGTGTATACGTTTAAAGTCTTTTGTGAGTCTTACTTTAACAACTGCTGTTATCAACATGTGTTTACACAGACCTCCGCCGTCATTCGTTAACACGGGAACCAGTTAATCCATAACACCAGCCGGACGATCGCTCGTATTCTGCCACGGAGCTCTTTATACAACTCGCTGTTTCACAGTTTGCTTCCACCTCGCCTCTCCAGTGTTTGTTCTCTCGGGGTTTTTATTGCAAAAGTGTTTTTCAACCACCGTCGTGTTTTTCTGCTTGTTTTTGACTGTCCTGCTTCCCGTTTACTGCGCACGTCATTACGTACAGGGATCCCCGTTTAATCAGCAACGCCACCCTCCACCGTGCCGTAAAACCGGACTTCTCAAATGAGCATGAACGTGAACTGCGTGTGCCACTCATTCTTGCCAAAGTGAGCGGCGCTCTCGTTCAGGTTCATGATATGAAAACTAGGGACGGTTCGATCCGATCCGCTGGATCAATATCGCGTTCGATCCAGGCCAAAATGACTGGATCGAGCATCGGAGTTTTTCGGATCGGAGAACTCGTTCGATCCGATCCATAAGCCCAATCTGTTCAGGGTTTCTGCCAGACCTTTTCAGTCCGAGCGCCCAGCCTGTGCTAAATTCTGCAGAGCCCGGACAACGGACAGGGAAAAAAAAGAAACAAAAACAAAAAAACAGCGCTCCACACGTGTGTGCTCTCTCTCTCTCCTTCAGATGTCCAAAGAAGCGTTGCGCTAGCCGCGAGCACCCTCCCGACGGTCCAAACACTCACCCCCCTGCCCCCCGTCCAAAGCCTCACGCTAATGCTAGCCGCTAGTCTCCCCCCGCCCGCTGCGCGAGCTCCCCCCTGGCCAAACTTTTTTCCTGCAGGGAACACTGATGCTGCATGTTCCTCCAATGGAGCTTCTTTTTCTTTGTAAGTCCAAAATCATCTTTATTATATCAACGGTGCTCATACAAGAATCATCCCTGTGGTTTATACACTTGGATTGTTAAATTTCAAATTTCAATATTTGCACAAAGTTACACCTTTATTTTATTTTCTAACATTTGAATGGTGCAGCTGGATCTACTGTTTACAGTGTTGTTGAAAGCAATGTGAGCTCAAAGTTTTAATAAAGCCACAGCAGTTACACATAACTTCAGTTGTGTCACATATTTTCCTTCTTTCTTTAGGGGATCAGAACAGGTGTTGTACAATGAACGTGGTATTTTTAGATGTCAGTATCAAGCAAATTGCATCCATGTATTTTAACAACTGTGAGAATGACAAAAAGAATGACATCCGTATCGGATCGGTATCGGCCAATTCTCAAGGCTGCAGTATCGATATCGGTATCGGATGTGAAAAAGTGGCATCGAGACATCCCTAATGAAAACTGAATTGCTCAGTTTGCAGTTCACCGTAAATATGAACGTGTTCAGTGAACGCCGTTCATTGAACTCGTTCATGCACAACACTGAACTGAAATGCCACATACACGCCACACACACTCCCTCCCCCACTCTCAACGTCTCCACCACACGTTTCTGCTGACGACCAGTGGTGATGACGTGTTCTGATGATGTAGCTGCGACCGCTGATCTGCTGGACTGAAGCAACTTGTCTCATGCATCTGGCTATTTATGTATGTGCATATGTGTATCCTTCCCCCCCCCCAACTCTGTCCATTTTCAAGACGGAGTGCCATAATTGGCTGCCTCGGTGTCTTTAAACCCCAGTAATTTCGTTGTAACTTGTAACTTCTGTAACTTGTTGCAATGAAAATAAAGTAGCATTCCATTCCATCAATGAGGAACATCTCCACAGAGTAACTACAGGAAGTACTTCCTACAAACATCACTGAGATACTGATCAGGACATGTGGACTCACCGAAATGTCCTGCACTTCCTCACAGCTGGGATCAGCCTCCGTTGTCCCTCCTCTGATGTGTTGTACTTCTCCAGGTCCAACTCCTCCAGGACCTGGTCTGACATCTGCAGCATGTAGGCCAGAGCTGAGCAGTGGATCTGAGAGAGTTCCTTCTCTGATCTGTTCTCTGACTTCAGGAACTCTTGGATCTCCTGATGTACTGAGAGGTCCTTCATCTCCGTCAGACAGTGGAAGAGGTTGATGCTTCTGTCAGGAGACATTTTATCACTGTTGATCCACTTCAGGTTCTGGATGACTCTCTGGATGGTTTCTGGACTGATCTCTGTCCGACCCAGCAGACCTTCTAAGAGTCTCTGGTTGGATTTCAGAGAGAGGCCATGAAGGAAGCGGACAAACAGGTCCAGGTGGCCATTCTGACTTCTGAGAGATTTCTGGAGGACCATCTTGAAGAATTTGTTGAGAGATTGGAAAGCATCATCATCTTCATCATCATCCTCATCTTCCTCGTCATCCTCGTTATTTTTATCATCCTCTCCGATGAAGGCCCTCAGTACTTCTGTCTTCCCACTGGTGAAACAGTGGAACATGAAGACTGCAGCCAGAAACTCCTGAACACTCAGATGAATGAAGCTGTAGACGGCTTTCTGGAAGATCACAGACTCTCTTTTGAAGATCTGAGTACAGATTCCAGAGAACAGCGAGGCCTCAGTCACATCCAGACCACACTGCTCCAGGTCTTCTTGGTAGAACAGGATGTTTCCTTTCTCCAGATGTTCCACGGCCATCCTGCCCAGCTTCAGAAGAAGCTCCCTGTCAGCCTCTGTCAGCTCCCGTGGACCCGTCTCAGGTCCTTCATGGTACTTGAGCTTCTTCCTGTGTGTCTGAACCAGCACAAAGTGGGAGTACATGTCAGTCAGGGTCTGGGGCAGCTCTCCTCTCTGCTCGCTGCTCAACATGTGCTCCAGAACTGTAGCAGTGATCCAGCAGAAGACTGGGATTCCACACATGATGTGGAGGCTCCTGGATGTCTGGATGTGGGAGATGATTCTGCTGCTCAGCTCCTCATCACTCAGCCTCCTCCTGAAGTACTCCTCCTTCTGGGCGTCAGTGAAGCCTCGCACTTCTGTCAGTCTGTCCACACATGTTGGAGGGATCTGATGGGCCGCCGCCGGTCGGGAAGTGATCCAGACCCGAGCCGAGGGCAGTAGATCCCCCCGGATGAGGTTAGTGAGCAGCAGGCTGACTGAAGACTGCTGGGAGACGTCAAGCAGCCGCTGGCTGCTGCTGAAGTCCAGAGAAAGTCTGCTTTCATCCAGGCCGTCCAAGATGAAGAGCAGCTTGCAGACAGCCAGCTCCTCTGCCGTCAGCTTCTGTAGCGTGGGATGGAAAACAGCCAGCAGCGAGAGGAGACTGTATGGCCGCTCTCCCAGCAGGTTCAGCTCCCTGAAGGAGAGCACCACCAGCACACTGACATCCTGGTTCTCCAGGCCCTCGGCCCAGTCCAGACTGAACTTGTGCACCGAGAAGGTTTTTCCACTGCCGGCCACGCCGCTGGTCAGAACCACTCGGATGTGTCTGAGCTGCTGGGCCGAGGCTTTGAAGATGTCCTGAACCCTGATGGCAGTGTTATGAGGCCTCTTCTTCCTGATGGCAGTGTGATGGAGGCTCTCCTTCCTGGAAGCTGTCTCCAGCTGCTTCAGCTCAGGTTCCCTCTGAAGATCCTCACTGAGTCCCTCTGTGATGTGGAGCTCAGTGTAGATCCTGTTGAGGAGGCTTCCTCCTCCTGCTTCATCACTTCCTTCAGTCACACGTTCACATCTCCTCCTCAGACTCTTCTTATGTTCTTCTAGAAGCTGCTGCAGACCAACACCTGCTCAAAGACAACAACAACAATCAGACTGCAAACAAACAACCAGCTTTCATGACTCTACAACACAACAAGTCCAGTGAAGACAAACCAGTCCCTCAGAGACACATGTCCATTCTTACTTGGTGCAGCGACGCTTCTGGATCTTTCTGGCTGCTCCTCACAGACATCAGTCCTCTTCCTCTTTCTGTGGACACCAAGCAACATTTACTCTGAGCAACACAACACACAGCAAAGACACAAAGATCCAGCTTCATATAAACTACTAGAAATTCACACATTTGAATGAGTGATCTAAGTATTGAATGAGAAGTTCTGTGTGTGTGTGTGTGTGTGTGTGTGTGTGTGTGTGTGTAGGATTTCAGTAGAAAGTGTGTGAATTTATGCTAGTTTATATGACAGATGTTGTTCATGTGTGTGAGAGTTGATTTTATGTGTTTGTTCAAATGATTCTAATAGAATATGAATGAATTCAGAGGTGTGTGAGAGTTAAAAATGAATTCTGTCCAATAAGAGACCGAATAAACAAACAGTTTCTTACTTTGAGTCTGAAGGTCCAGGTTCACCACTTAAGTATGGAGGAGTTATTCTGGACCAGTCACTCTTCAGAGACAACCTGCTGGATCCTGAAGACTCTGCTGAGTGTCTGAGCTGCTGATAGCTACACACACACACACACACACACACACACACACACACACACACACACAAATAATTGTAGAGCACGTTTCCTAGAAAAAAACAGCACAAGGTGCTTTTCAGCAGTTAAAAACATTCAGAGATGAAACCAATAGAAAACAGAAACCCCGTCCCTCACACCCTCCATGTGAACATATGGACACACACTTTGCCTGCATGTGCACGAGCTCGTGCACACACATACACACTTATGGCTGTGACGGACTCAAACTCAAACATTTCAGACTCTCTGAGCTTCAACTGGAACAAAACAATATCAACCCAAATTGTACGAATGAGAGTGTGTGTGCGTGCGTGTGTGTGTGTGTGTGTGTGTGTGTGTGTGTGTGTGTGTGTGTGTGTGTGTGTGTGTGTGTGGGTCCACATGAGTTTAGAGGGGGGGGAGGGTGGAGGTGGTTCAGAATGAGGGTGGAGGTTCGGTCAGCTGGCAATTAAAGGGCAACTTAGGTTTTTTGACATCAGGACCTTATTTCTAGCTGTGTCATGCTCACATACTCACTCAGACAAACATGGTGCAGCTCGGAGTCCTTCAGAAGTTATTTAGAT
This sequence comes from Salarias fasciatus, assembly GCF_902148845.1. NCBI lineage: Eukaryota > Metazoa > Chordata > Actinopteri > Blenniiformes > Blenniidae > Salarias > Salarias fasciatus. Next base: position 26,335,085 of record NC_043747.1, read on the forward strand.
CCAAACGATGTCGCCGCACTTAGCGGGGGCCACGGCAAGGGAGCTTCAGCACGGGACATAATCTCTGCAAAGTCGCTCATTTCGGCTGTATTTTTTTCCTCCATCGGCGCTGGGTTGCCTTTCGGTCGGAAGGGGGGCCTCCGGCGGTGTCCCGTGGCCTGGCTCGGAGCGCGCATCCGCCGGGCTTCGGAGATCTGGATTCTCCCGCTGAGGAGAGAGCTCCGGCCGCGGCGCAGCGGGCCGGCCGTGGGACGCGCGTCTTCGCCGGTGTCCGGAGCCTCCGTGGAGCAGCTGAGGGCCATTTTCCAACTCGGCCCCTGGAAGTCAGACGCCGAGGCCGACTCAAAGTGCCTCTCTGCTGGGGAGAGGAGCTCCGCAACGTTCCCATCTGAGCTAATTGCGGCTAAGTTAGCGAAAACTGTCAGCTGACTCACCTGAAGACGGTAGACGTGCTGACTTTATGATAACACTGGCGATGGATGAAGAAATACAGCCGAAATGAGCAACTTTGCAGAGATTATGTCCCGTGCTGAAGCTCCATTGCCGTGGCCCCCGCTAAGCTGCACCATGTTTGAGTGAGTATATGAGCATGCACACACCGAGAAATAAGGTCCAGATGTCAAAAAACCGAAGTTGCCCTTTAAATCTAAATCAGAAAACTGCAATCACCTCTTTCTACCAGAACAAAACTGCATCCATTAAGTCAGGCTTGACTTGGATTAGGGGTGGGCGATATGGCAAAAATGTCATATCACGATGTTTTAAAATTAATATCACGCTCACGATTTTATCATGATTCTTTTTTTGTATGGATTTTTCTAGACTAATTTGCAAGTTTGAACAATTTTCCTTAATGATCATATAAATCATATAAAATGTATAAAATGTATTTATACATGTAAAACCCTAAAAGACAAAAAAGACAACTTAAGCTAAAGAAACTGGCTTTAATTTAAATAGTACAGTTTTTTTTCTAATCAAAATGTGCAATGAACACAAACATTAAAAGTAATGAACAGCAGTAGAGTGCACTTTTGTAACACAAAAACTAAACATACCAAATAGATTACTAAAAAGGGTCAATAAAAATGCAAACTTAGCTGGTTACCACTTAAAGGGCAACAATTTACAACAAAAACAATTTAACTTTAATATCGATAACCTGAGTGAATAATTTAGCTGCTTGAGAACAATTTTTTGTTCAGAGATCTAAGTTTTTATCTCCTTTTAAAGATGAGGTAAAAGATAATGAACAATAAAGTACACTTTTGTAACACAAAAATCTAAACATATCAAATAGCTTTTAGCAGTTAGCTATATGACCACTAGAGGGCTCTGTCTCCACTGAAATACAGCCCCTCAGAATCCCATTAAATCAAAGACGTTCCACTAGTTATCAGACTAAAGGGTCATTTCAGCTGTTAACTTGATGGTATGTTCACTAAGTGTCTTTTCACATTTCTGTGATTTGTTGTATATAAAATCCCTCATGCTAGCTTGTGAACTGCTAGCGGTAGCTTGCTAGCTAGCATTAGCATCGGTGCTAGCTTCAGCGTCTCTCCCTCCAGCTTTTCGGGGTGTTTCTATGGCGGCTGATCTCTTGTAGATCCCGTACTGCTGCTGTAAACCAGCTCTGCCTGACACAGCCTCCACCCAGCAGCAGCTCCAGTCAGAAAAGCTCCACAGCGCTCCGCTAGGTGTTAGCTGCCTTTGCGTCCAGAACGCAGCACTGGCTGTGGCTGCGTTTTTTTTTTTTTTTTTAATCATCGTCAATGTTGCTCCGCATGTATCTATTATGTATGTGGATAACTGCACTAGAGGGAATGTTTGGTTATATTTTCTGAAGCTTTCAGGTAACATCATCACTCCTAAAAATATTATATATAGGTGAAAAAAGAACGAGGAGAAGGTGCCCTATAGACGGTTTAACGATCTTTCTGATTTATGAGATCGTCCCGACGTTATAAACCTTAACGGTCTTATATCGTCATATCGCACACCCCAAACTTGGATTTTTACAATAAAAGCATATGGTAATTATTAAACTCAAATAACACATAATTTTTGTTTTTTCTCTTGGAGGTCAGCAGCCAGTGTCAGATGAGGTCAAAGGTCACTTCCAGCCTGCTCCCAGCACTCAGCCAGTCTGCTGCTGAACTCTCAATCAGGTCAGTCACACTGAGACTCTGTTTGACAGCAGCAGCAGCTCTGAATCACTGATGGACTTTTACCAGCAGCTGGTGAGGAGCTCAAGGAACTCTGGGAGTTTTCTCAAAGTCACATTCAGTCATAAAGTGTCTCCATTCTGACTGGATCAGAATCTGTCACAACACACTCAACGCTTTGGAATTATCAGGTTCTGGATCAAACACAGTCAATACACACTGATATTGAGGAAAAGAAAGAGAAACAGTTTCTTACTTTGAGTCTGAAGGTCCAGGTTCACCACTGAAGTATGGAGGAGTTATTCTGGACCAGTCACTCTTCAGAGACAACCTGCTGCATCCTGAAGACTCTGCTGAGTGTCTGAGCTGCTGATAGCTACACACACACACACACACACACACACACACACACACACACACACACACACACACACACACACACACACACACACACACACACACACACACACACACACACACACACACACTCAATTCCAGAGCACCTTTCATACACCCCTTTCCCACTGAAAACAGCAAGTCGACCCGCTAACAATCAGCAATTGACTCTTTTCCCACCGCCTGCTGACGTGGGTTTAATCGCCGGGAGGTGAGCTGCATGGCTGCATTTTCCCACACTGATGATGTCCCACACTGATGACATCATCAGCACGACGGAGCACCACGAGCTAAACAATGGAGAGGAGCACTGTCCCCGTTATCTGTCGACAAATCTCCTCTTCCCTCCGGATCAAGAGGAGCTCTCTGTTCTCGTCATCTTGCCAATGCTGGGTCATCTTGACGAAGGATATCTCACGCTGTGTCCAGAAACAACGACTAGCGTGCTAACGTAGGCATGCTACGTTGACGTCAACACGTAAATCACCGCGTCGACCCGGCTCTGCCTTTCACACTCAAAGCCGATCGGCGGTGAGCCCATTAAAACCCGAGTCGCTTGCAGGGTCGATCGACACGGGTCGGAATGCTGTTTAAACACTTTCCCACCGCCATGAGGAGCCGGGTATTAGCCGGCTTAGACAGGTTGTTTGGCCAGTGGAAAAGGGGTGATAGTAAAATGTAGCACAAGGTGCTTTTCAGTAGTTAAAGGGGACATATGATGCTATTTTTCAGTCACGTCATATACAGTCGGTCTCAGAAGCCCAAAAACATAATATTTAAGTTTGTTCGCCCCAAATTCATTCTTTGTTTGGAGTTTAGGCAGTCAAAAAAGTCACTCTGAGGAGCCCTCCTCAGAACAGGCTGTTTCTGAGCCTGCTTTTCGGTATGCACTTGAACGCATCTGTCCACGCCCACTCTCACACACACACGGTGTGGGCAGAGTCAGGGGGAATATATCGGACCAAACTCAAACTCCACCGTTTCAGCAGGCATTTTCACAAAATGTGGTGCAGCGAGACAGGGAGGAAACAGTTTTCACATTTGAGCGTCATAATGAGGCTACGGCAACACACACTCCGATAAGAAACTCTGAACAAAGTGAAAAATGCATCATATGTCCCCTTTAAAAATATTCAGAGATGAAACCAATAGAAAACAGAAACCCCGTCCCTCAAAACCTCCATGTGAACATATGAACACACACTATGCCTGCATGTTCGTGCACACACGTACACGTTTGGCTGTAACACATTCAAATAGTTCAGACTCTGTGCTTCAAATTCGGCTGAAACAAAATAGTATTATTCAACCCAAACTGTATGAATGTGTGTGTGTGTGTGTGTGTGTGTGTGTGTGTGTGTGTGTGTGTGTGTGTGTGTGTGTGTGTGTGTGTGTGTCCACATGTGTTTAGAGGGGGTGAGGGTGGAGGGGGTTCAGAGAGGGTGGAAGGTTGTTTAACAATGTTCATTGTTGTTTATCCAGGGTTTCCAGAAAGAGCTCTCCAGTGGCTTTTTAGTTCAAACCATTGGTCTCTTTATGATATTAAAAAGAAATATTTTACTGTTTGTTATGCTTAATGACAATATGATAACCATCTACGTTACAATGGAAATTTCACCATCACTTTAGATAAGGTCTCTTGAAATACTTTACTAACCGCTAAGGCTTTACAACTAATTATTTAAATTTTTAACGGGTTAATAAGTATTTATAAATTGAAATTTAAAAGTGAGTATGTCAACTGTTATCGAAATACATCATATGTATCTACAAATGAGTTATAGTGAAAATATAGCCATCTTATAAGTATTAAGAAATGTTTAATAAATGCTTCGTGAAGCTTAGTTGATTGTTCAAACACCTTAAATTTGAGATAGCTAACATAAACAAATACTTTGTAAGGGGTTTATTCAATTACTAACTACAAAGTAGCAATTAATAAAGTGTTTACAAAAATTATTTAAAAGCACTGACATATGCTTAATGAAGGCTTAGTTAATGCTATTGTGTTTGAGCAGGTTACACACGCTGTTAACATGAATGAAGTGTTTATAGGTCAGTTGTAAATCCTTAACGAATCATAATTTAACTATTAACTTATCCTGTTAAACCCTAGGGTTTTTGGTGGCAAGGTTCGCCTAAAAATGCCTATCCATTTTAAATCAACAATATCTCCACCATTATTTGGACAATATGCATAATCTTGGTCTCAATTGATAGCTAAGACCTTAGAGAATATAGTTCCAGTGTCAGAAACACTGTGAATTTTAACATGCCTGAGAAAATTTTGATAAAGTAGAGGAAAAAAATGAAATTTTTACCTTCACCGAATTTTTTTTCAGATTCCACATTGAAAAACTCCATGATGACAATGAAGACAGCTATAATGATGCCACTGGCTGTATTCAGTAGCTCCTTGACTACAACTGTACCAAGTTTCATGAGAATAGCACAAAGCACATAGATTTTATAGGGTTCAGTTTGGATAGTACCAGGCGAACCCTCCATTTGGCCACTTGGAGACCAACCTGTGCCAAACTACACTAAGTGTTTTTTTTCTTTCTTTGAAAGGAATCTGACTTTAAAATACCTTTAATTTCCACTACAAGGGTCTGTATATATACAAAGGACCCTTTGGTTCTGACATTTAGCCACTATATTATCAGAATCTGCATAGTGTTTGTGGAGAAACTTATAATTGTGCACAGTATTGTGCACAGTATGAAATACATTTTTATACATGGCTGAACCATAACATTTAGCTTCCAACTGAAATATATTTGTAACAATATAATCAATACAAAAATAGCCAATTATATCACTGAGAAAACAAAAAATTATACCCTTTGAAATATGTAAACAATAATATCTGCAAAATGCGCATCAAGAAAAAAACAAAAACAACGTACAATTAGCTGTAAAAAAGCTCAATGAAGATAAATGTGCATGTTTCAGAATTAAAAAATTGCCAAATATATCAGAAACAATCACTAATTGCCATCCGCGTGCGTCTCACTCTGCAGTGCGCACCGGCGCACCTGCGATCCAAGATGGCGGCGGCGCTCGTGGGGTTATGTTTGAAGCTGTCTCCCAGCTGGATGAGCCCCCAGTCACGTGTAACATATCGTTGGAAAGCTCGCGAGACGTAGAACATCAACAAACGTGATTTGAGCTCCCAGGGTGAACGACGAGCCCACAAGATGGCGACATGAGGCAGCATATAAACATTGTGGCGCACGACGCTCTTTCACTTCGCTAGAGGATTATGAAGTCAATTTTGGTCAGAGGAGAGCCTGGATAGGTGGAAAATGACCACAAAACGGTAAGGAAATAAAATATGTTGTGTTTTGTGTGAATAGCTTTGAGATTTGGCAATGAAGTGTGTGAGAATCATGCAATCTGAGGTGCTGGCTGTGAAATGTGAAGATCAGTTTTTGGTTTGTTTTGCCGCTGACGGGAGCTGGTCGGCTCAGAGAATATTCAGCCTGGTGTCATCTTAAAGAGCAGCTTTTCTAGTTTTACAAGATACCAAATATGTTGGGATGGAACAGACGGACCGTGCGTTCTGTAGCGTTTTGTGTCGGCAGGTGCGGGTGAGGGGGGCGTGTCGAAATGTTGCATACGAATTTTAAAGTTGTTACAAATCAAACACTCGGTCATCAAAGTGCAGTTTGAGCGTTCAGTTAGTGAGATTAAGGCTTATTGTTTGAGACACAATTGAAAGAAAACATCCTCACAGCATTTTAGTCACTTTTTACACATGTTGAAGTGGAGCGTAAAAATGTTGGACCCGGTACCGGGTCCGTCGGGCCAAACGGGTTATGATTTACTGAAACTTTTAGGCACAATATTATTTGCAGTTGTTCTTATAACAGGCAACATATCTTTTTTTGTTCTTATTAATCACTTACAATCAATTATGAATGAGTTTTAAATGATTTATAAGAAATAAGTTAGGCAAAGGGAAAAGTTTCACTGAGGGGTTCATACAATTATAACTATAAGGTAATTAATAATGTGCTTGTTAACATCAAATTAAGCATTGACATATGCTTAATTAAGGCTTAGTTAATGGTTATTGTGTTTGAACAGGTTACACATGCTGTTAACAACAAATGAAATGTTAAGTCTGCTGTAAATCCTTCACAAATCATAATTTAACAATGAGCTAATGATTTATTAAAACTTACTTTTGGCTCAATAGGATTTGCAAAAGTGTTCTAAATAATGAACAACACGTTATTCTGCGCTTATAAATAGTTTATCATCAATTATGAATACATTTTAAATCATTTATTAAGGATTAAAAAACCCTTAACTAATGTTTATAAAGACACTAGATATGTGCCTATACATATTTAGTAAGGCATCTACTTATGTACTTATAAATGCTTAACGAATGTCAAAGAATGCTTTGTAAATGTTTAATTAATAGTGAGTTGATACTTACAAGTACTTTATTAATGATTTATTAATGCTTTCTAGTGTATACTTATTATAAAGTGTTACCAAGGTGCATTAAGGAGTTTGCAGGTTTTATGTGAAACAGTGCCCCCTGCAGGCCTTGGGCGTAATGCAGCTTAGTGAAAAACTCGTGCCTGTGGCTCGCGTGCACGGAAGAGGGGAACTCCTTCCTCGCTCAAGTGAGATTTAAGTTTCTTTTCCCTGGTGGAGTCTGTGTGCAGCTGTGGCAGAGCTAGAAGCCAGTCTGTTCTTACTTTCTGGAAGATCCTGCTCAGTTGTTGCTCACTAAGCATCTGGCGGAGTAATGACGGACAAAGCGAAACTTAACTAAAGCAGGCCAGCCGGAGCGTGCATTACGTCATTCCTTTCAAATTCTCCCCAAAAAAACTCTGGTGCCGGACCGGCACTGTGACTTTCAAGTGACAATTTAGCGCTGTTAGAGGTTCTTGTAATGAATATGTCAGGACACATTGTACACATCATTAAAAATGTGGAACATATTTATGGTGGAAAATAAGTATTTTTAAGGTTGAAAAACTCCTTAATGCACCTTTAAACGGTATTTCAACATGGCTCTGCCCTCTTCACTCCAGGTTGGAGCTCCGCCTCTTTCATGACCTACAGGGAGTCGTGTGTGTGTGTGTGTGTGTCTGTAGGGTTTCAGTAGAAGGTGTGTAAATTTATAATATGAGAGTTGTTGATCATGTGTGTGAGTTGATTTTATGTGTTTGTTCAAGTGATTCTAGTAGAACATGAAAGAATTCAGAGGTGTGTGAGAGTTAAAAATGAATTCTGTCCAATAAGAGACGAGATAAACAAACAGTTTCTTACTTTGAGTCTGAAGGTCCAGGTTCACCACTGAAGTATGGAGGAGTTATTCTGGACCAGTCACTCTTCAGAGACAACCTGCTGCATCCTGAAGACTCTGCTGAGTGTCTGAGCTGCTGATAGCTACACACACACACACACACACACACACACACACACACACACACACACACACACACACACACACACACACACACACACACACACACACACACACACACACACACACACACACACACACACACACACACACACACACACAAAGTTGCAGAGCACATTTCATAGTAAAAAGCAGCACAAGGTGCTTTTCAGCAGTTCAAAACATTCAGAGATGAAACCAGCAGAAAACAGAAACCCCGTCCCTCACACCCTTGTGAACATATGGACACACACTTTGCCTGCATGCGCACGAGCTCTTGCTCAGGATTACTATAGCAACAACACATCATCAGCAGGGTAAAACTAACCTGTCTCACGACGGCCTAATCCCAGCTCACGTTCCCTATTCGTGGGTGAACAATCCAACGCTTGGTGAATTCTGCTTCACAATGATAGGAACTCGGGATGCAACGGTACGCTGCAAAATACTGAACCGTTCGGTTCGCTTTGCACGGGACAATACGCCGCAATGGACCATGGTTTTTTGGTTTTGTGACTCATTTTACACAGCTGCTTTTCAGCCCGTCGTTAATGTGCACGCGCCTGTCCGGACGGATAAAAAACACTCTCTCTCCGCGAACTAATGTCCAACCGCTGCTGTGTTGCTGCTCACGTTGCCACGCTGCCAAGAGCTGTTGTTCTTCTTCTTCTTCTACTAATTTCCGGCAGACTAGCTGCCTCACGGCACATTGCTGCCTCTCTTGGTGAAGTCCAGTATCGCAGCAACAAATATGCTGTTTTAACTGTAGCCGGGTCGAAGTGCAGCGACAGTTGCCAGGTCCGCTTATTATCAGCTTTTCATTTTGAAAAGTCTCTTGTCGATGTTGGCAGATGTAAGTTGAGGGTTTTTTTTTTTTTTTTTTTGCTTGTTCCAAAGTGTCGTTTCGGGCTTTTCTTCTCCCAAACCCAGCTGAGACTTGAAGCATGCCCCTATCGCGGCTCCAAACACATCGACTTTATTGTATATTTTACTGAACAAATGTGGCAACACTGAGTGCGCCTACAGAAGGCATGTCCACCACGAGCAGCAGAGTGGAGAGACAGAACTTTGAGGAGGCACCAGCTTGGTTTAAATCTCCGGTGTGGGTCAACTTCGGTTCATACTGCTGTATAATGTACACAAGCACTCAGGCAATAAGAGGACATTTATTATTTAAAAATACTATGTTCAGTATCTGTTATCATGACAGAAGCACATGATTTTATACAGTACACCAGTGATAATGTTGTTAATGTTCACTGTGAAATAAAGTTTCTGCTGACAAGCAAAACAAAGGGATATTTTTGGGAGAAAGAAGTTGTTCTCTTTCTGTACAAAATGTGTACCGTACCGAACCGAAACCGTGGCGCAAAAACCGAGGTACGGCCCGTACGGTGGGTTATCTGTACCGTTGCACCCCCAGCGCACACATGCACACGTTCAGCTGTAAGAGATTCAAACAGTTCAGAGTCTCTGAGCTTCAACTTCAACTGGAACAAAATATTATTCAACCCAAACTGTATGAATGAGTGTGTGTGTGTGTGTGTGTGTGTGTGTGTGTGTGTGTGTGTGTGTGTGTGTGTGTGTGTGTGTGTGTCCACATGAGTTTAGAGGGGGTGAGGCTGGAGGTGGTTCAGAATGAGGGTGGAGGTTCGGTTCGGTCAGCTGGAAATGAAATCTCACTCAGAAAATTGCAATAACCTCCTTCTGTCAGAACATAACTGCATCCTTTAAGTCTCGCTTGACTTGGATTTTCACAATAAAAGCATCTGGTAATTATTAAACTCAAATAAGGCATGATCTTTTTTTTCCTGGAGGTCAGCAGCCAGTGTCAGATGAGGTCAAAGGTCACTTCCAGCCTGCTCCCAGCACTCAGCCAGTCTGCTGCTGAACTCTCCATCAGGTCAGTCACACTGAGACTCTGTTTGACAGCAGCAGCAGCTCTGAATCACTGATGGACTTTTACCAGCAGCTGGTGAGGAGCTCAAGGAACTCTGGGAGTTTTCTCAAAGTCACATTCAGTCGAGGGATGCAAATTATCGAGCAATTCATTAATCGATAGTTGTTTCATCTTATCGATCGATTATCGATTAATTGATAAGCAGCAATTCTTCTGTAAAGCTGAATGTCCCTCTGAATCAATAGGCTCATTTCTACGAAAATGCCGTCTTTCTTATAAAAGAGAAAATGCAAATCATGTTCCTTAACAAAAGATGTTTTCTTAACAGCAGCGAACAACACATTCACAGATGGAACAATGCATGAACAAGGCTAATTTAAGGCTATTTGAAACATGAAAATTAAGAGCACTGTCTGTTAGAAGCAAAACAAATAGAACAAAAATGAAGGTGATTTTAACTTGAAAATGAATTAGTGCACTGTCTCTTATAGCATAATAAAATACATAAATTCTGAAAAGAAACTAAGTCACAATCGGACAATTAGCAGCATTTATAATCCTCCTTTACATTAAAAAACAGGCTGTAAACAGCTAAAAACATGGTGGTCCTCATTGCAAAGTGTGAGACTTACCTATTTTTGTTTAAAATATGAGCACTTTACCCCTCTAAACCCCCGTCCCTCAACCACATGTACTGGCAGCATGTCTGCAGTAACGGTAGCGCCCCCTGCCTTCCTGGAGTCACTCCTCGTCCCGACGCTGCGGCGACTGCAGGCTGAGCTGCTCGCTCCTCGCAGCACGGCTGAATGTGACGGATTGAGGTGATGATTTAGCGAAGATGTGGAGGAGCTGTACTTTAAAAAACTTCCACAGATTGTGCATTTGTTATCTTTGTCGTCATTAAAAAACTTAAAGGGCAACTTCGGTTTTTGACACCTGGACCTTATTTCCAGCTGTGTCATGCTCATATACTCACTCAGACAGACATGGTGCAGCTCGGAGTCCTTCAGAAGTTATTTAGATCCAACCGATGTAGCCGCACTTAGCGGGGGCCACGGCAGGGGAGCTTCAGCGCGGGACATAATCTCTGCAAAGTCGCTCATTTCGGCTGTATTTTTTCATCCATCGCCAGTGTTATCATAAAGTCAGCTCGTCTACCGTACAGTTTTCACTAACTTAGCCACAATTAGCTCGGATGGGAACGTCGCGGAGCTCCTCTCCCCAGCAGAGAGGCACTTTGGCTGGGCCTCGGCTGTCACGTCGCGTGGGCGTCTGACTTCCAGGGCCGAGTTGGTCCGAGTCGGGGCCGAGGTGGGTAAACGGCCCGGAGCTTGCTCCATGGAGTCTCCGGAGGTCTTCAGGCCGGCCTGGCCGCACCGCACGCTAGGCCTGCACAATATATCGTTTGAACATCGCCATCGCAATGTGTGCATGTGCAATAGTCACATCGCAGGATGTGCAATATTTTATTTTTTTTAATTATTATTTTTAACTTTTGTTTTGCTTCGTAAAAGCAGCAAGCTGCTCCATGCTCCGCACCCCCACTCCCTCCACTCCTGCTCGGTACTCACCGCCCCCCTCCCTCCTCCACAGCGGGGGGGGGGGGGGGGGGGGGGGGGGGGGGGGGGGGGGGCAACATGTGAAATTTGGATGTATTTCGGCTATAAAAAAAGACGATACGGAACAAAAAAAACGTTCTCTGCCGACAGTGCCTCGTCGTGGTTGCCTCAACACGAGGTAATACGTCAAACCTGTTGGACCATTTGAAACGCCATCACAAGCTCCTGTATTTCCAGTGCAAAACCAAAGACCCCAGGTGAAACTTCATTTTCTCAAAAAACAATTACAGAAGCCTTTGCCGGTATAACACCGTATGATAGGAACTCCAAACAGCATCGACAAATCATGGATGCAATAACTTTTTACCTAGCGAAAGACATGGTGCCATTGAACACCGTCGATCGTTAAAGAGGGATTTAAAAAAATGATCCGCATGCTCGACAAGCGGTATGAAACACCACGTATTTCTCTCAAGTGGCCATCTCCCTAAATAGAGCTATTCAGGTCATCTGGTGAAAATTCTTCCATTTTTGATATCGCAATATATATCGCAATATATCGCAAGCCCCCAAAAAATCGCAATGTCAGTTTTTTCCAATATCGTGCAGCCCTACCGCACGCAGGCCGCGGTGGGCCCAGCCTTTAGTCCTCCGGGTCATCCCGGCGAGGGGAGAGACCCAGCAGCCGGCTGCGCGTGCCGGCCTGGAGACCTCCGCAGACCCTCGGTGAGGAGAGACATCCAGGCGGAACGCCGCAGGTCCCCGCGACGTTCCCATCCGAGCTAATTGTGGCTAAGTTAGTGAAAACTGTACGGTAGACGAGCTGACTTTATGATAACACCAGCGATGGATGAAGAAATACAGCCGAAATGAGCGACTTTGCAGAGATTATGTCCCGCGCTGAAGCTCCCCTGCCGTGGCCCCCGCTAAGTGCGGCTACATCGGTTGGATCTAAATAACTTCTGAAGGACTCCGAGCTGCACCATGTTTGTCTGAGTGAGTATATGAGCATGACACAGCTAGAAATAAGGTCCAGGTGTCAAAAAACAGAAGTTGCCCTTGAAAGTGGTTCTGTACCGAACTCCGTCTTTCCCCTTCATCCTGCCAGCTTACCGCTTCTTGTCTGTCTTGTTGTTGTCAGAGCAGCTTCTTCTGTGTTCCTGCATGTGTGTCAAGGACGTCAAGCGCGCCCTCATGCGGGCTTGTGGGGAATTACAGGTTCAAAACGCAATTAACACTAGGTTTACCAAGCAGGGGCCGGTTTGGCCCAACCCATCCCAGAACCCAGAGAGGGGCCACAGTGGCTCAGTGCTTTTGAATACACAAGTCGTTGTTCTCCAGCCAGCCACCTTTCATTTGTAAATGCAGCCGCTACGCAATGCATCATGCAGGAATGTGGCCCAAACAGAGGGAGAAGTGTAGCACACACACCAATCTTCAGCTGATGCTTCTAAAACTCTCTTCATGTGATAGTTTATATCACTTTGACACAAATGACCATTTTCAGAAGAGAAAACTTTGTTGTGGATGTAAGGTATCATTTCGCACGAGAATTGGGGAGTTTGCACATTTTATTAGTGTGTGTATTTCATACTTAAAAAAATAAGATATATTTTACAGTGCATCTGTGGGTGCTGTGTATGAAAACAATATTTGTCATAACATAGTATGTACAGTGCCTTGAAAAAGTCTTCACCTCTTTTGAATTCTTTGCCCTTTTTCTTAAATTTCATACTTTGAACATTAAGTTATAAAATTGGCATTATTTGTGAGGAACCAACATCAAATGGGACAGAACTGTGCAGTGAAATGAAATTTGTACAACATTTAAACTTGTTTTTAGAAATAAAATCCTGAAAAGTAGGATGTGCAATATTATTCACCCTCTATTCTCATAGTGGCTTCAGAAGTTGTCTGATTGTTTCCTAAATGATCAAATGTTGAGCTAATGACTAAACAGAGTCTGAGTGCAATCTGATCTTAGAACAGATGTGACTGGTCTGCAATGATTCCAATGATCTATAAGAGAAACAAACGCAAAACTACACTCTTCTCTGTGCCACAAAAATCAGTCCTTCTGTTGAGGGGAGGTTTGAGGTGGCCTTTTCACAAGGCTACCCCTGCACTGAAGTGCTTTCCTCCCCCTCACACTCTGGCCCCCAAACCCCCACCACACAAAACAAATCCATTGTTTGGAGAAAGAATCTTCCTCCCTGGCTCTCCCCCCCAATAGGTATGCATGAGCCAACAACCTGGCAGGTATCGGCTGCATTTACAAAAGAAAAGCAGGCCAGCGATCGGCCGCTGAGCTGTGCACTGAAAATCAGGGGAAAAGGGGAAGAGTTTCATAGGTAGGAAAAAAAAAAAGAAAGAAAACTTGGGATTACAAAAAATTCAGTCTTTTTGGAAAGAGTCTTCCTGGCCGATTTGCCAATTTTATGTATTTATGTTTGCAGTATGAAATTTAACAAAAGGTCAAAAAATTCAAGGAGGAAATATCCTTTTGCAAGGCGCTGTATGTGCTTGTAGAAAATATAACACTGAATCTGCATCTAATGTAAAACTGAAGTAAGAGGTTGACGCAGTTCATGTTTTTCATTTCTTCCTGTGACATATTGATGATGCACAGAATTCAGTCTGCCTGGCTGATCCAGGCAGCTCCCCACGAATCTTATTCATTGTGCCAAGGATGGTGGTCTTCCGTCAGAGGAGTTGTTTGGCGAGAGCCAGAGACATGAAGAAATTATCTGTTGTTACCGTTCTGCCTTTGTCCAGAAACGGCTCCATCAGCTTCATCACCACATCTTCTCCCACTCTCACTCCCTTGGCATGGCTGGGGTCTTTCCCAACATAGGGGACCATGTTGCACACATACTTATTCTTCAGGTCACATTCCACCCAGAACTTTATCCCAACCTTGTCTGGTTTTGTTGCAATGTATTGCAAGAAACAGCAGCGAGACTTTGTTGGGAACAGCTGTTTGTGATGATGTGCCTGCCTGGATTGTAGGACCAAATGCAGTTTGCAACAAGGAAACTCCAAACATTGGAGATTGTGGGAAACCTGTCAATCTCAACTGGGTCCCAGTCAAACCCTGGGAGTTACATCACAATTTGTGATGGTTAAAAAAGTTCATTGTGTTTGGAAAGAATCTTCTCTGCCAAACTCAGGAGGAAATCTCAAAGTAGTCCCTGGCTGTTTTCAAGCCTCCTCCTCCCCCTCAGAGGTATGCATGAACCAACTAGCTGGAAGGTATCGGCTGCATTTACAAATGAAAGGTGGCTGGCTGTAGGAGAACGACTTGTGTATTCAAAAGCACTGGACCACTTTGGCCTCTCTGGGTTTCCCAGGGAGGCCAGAAAATCCTGGTATTCCTAGTGTTAATTGGAAGTAATTTATTTTAAACGAGTAATTTCTTATTGGCAATTAAATGATAAGCGATTAATTGTTTGCATCCCTGATTCAGTCACAAAGTGTCTCCATTCTGACTGGATCAGAATCTGTCAGAACACACTGAACGCTTTGGAATGATCACATTCTGGATCAAACACAGTCAAAACACACTGATAGTGAAGAAAAGAAAGAGAAACAAACAGTTTCTTACTTTGAGTCTGAAGGTCCAGGTTCACCACTGAAGTCTGGAGGAAGGAGACCTTTAGACCAGTCACTCTTCAGAGACAACCTGAGAGAGAAATCAGATGATTCAGAAACGAGGACAGTTTTAATGGTTCAGTAAGTTTATTGTGAAGAAAAAGGTCAAAGGTCAGGCTCATACAGCCCAGTAAGGAGTTTGACAGGAGGTCAGAATGTTGTGTTGGCTCATTGACAGATCAGGGAGGTTCTAACAGTTCACACACATTCATTAGACTCTGAGACAAACATGTCCAACCTGTAGAGGAACGCTGAGAGAACTTCCAGACATGACAGCAAACATTTCAACTGACTCTTTACTTTGAGGGAAACAAGAAGAAAGAACAGCAGCTGACGTCTCTGACCTGTCCTCACACTCTGATCCGTCCTCCTCTTCAACCACACCAGACATCTTCAGTCAGCTGAGAGAGAAAACAGCAGCAAGGATCAGGACACACACACACACACACACATACACACACACACACACACACACACACACACACACACACACACACACACACACACACACCGCAGGCTGAACAGGAAAAACCGTTTTTTTAGTAATCCTTTAAGTAAAATAACAGGGCAGAGTTCATCCGGGTTGTATCAAATCAAACTGCAAAAAGAAAATCAACCCAGCAACATTTACAGAACCCCCCCCCCCCCCCACCTCCGAAAAAAAAGAAAAAAAAAACTTTTTTTAGTCCGTTATTTTTTACTTTCGCTTTCATCAGTCTCCTGTTCTCAGTGAGAAAAAAAAAAGAATAAAGGAAAACAAACATGACAAATTTCACAAAATTCATAGCAAATGTGAAACAGAGAATCAAATCGATCCTATCCGTCCAGTTTGAAGGTTTTAATGAATCTAAAAGCTCTAAAGTCTGGAGACGCAGTGAAACATTGAGGCTGATTAAAACTCACTGGTTCTTCCTCACGGCGGAGCAGAGATCCCTGGAGACACAGAGCAGGTTTCACAGCGAGACGATGCAGTTAGAACGGAGGTTTATAGCAGAATAACAAGAGCGCAACGAGACAGCGCCCTTCTCTCCACAGAGAACAGGAAATGTGTCGGGTGGAGGCTCAAGCAGCGGGTTGCCAGGTCTGACAGTAAATCAGCCTCACAGTTCAAAACTGACTCACTAAACCATGTTTAATGTCCAGCAGTGCTGCTCCCAACACAGTGGAGTCTAATGTTAAAAACACCTTGATCATTCAGTGAGCATCATTTAACCCTTTAGAGACTCCAGCAAGGGTTTGGAGGTGAAACTGATCACATTTTAAACTGATTTGAAGACTCACAAGTTTAAAACAGCCATGAAGTTGAATAAAATGATAAATGATCTCTTGAGATCTTTAACTTGCGTTCAGTTAAATCATCTCCTCCTGGTGAACCGACAGTACTAATCCCCTGCAAAGAGAAAAGGTTTTCTATTAGAAAAGTGTTTAATTTACTGAAAATTGATCATCTGCCACCACACACAGGGCTGTGTGATAAAACAAGAATGATAAATGCTGATAAACCTTTTCCTCCACAGACATAAGAAAGACTTCTCTCCAGATTGGTTCCTGCATGTTTTGACAGACATCAGGAGCAGCCAATGAGAAGGAGAGGCGCTCGGCGCTTAACCAATCAGGACTCATGTTACTGGAACAGATTCAGGCCCAGTCAGCTCACAGCAGCTGAACTCAACAGTCTTCATGTTTCTGCTGCTGCAGCTGTGAAGCTCAGCAGCTCAGTGACCTCCTGACCTGGGAGCAGCGATGAGGCTGAATGACCCTGAATGACCCTGAATGACCCTGAACGACCCTGAACGACCCTGAATGACACGAAATGGTAAATGAACTTCACTTATATAGCGCTTTTTCGTCTGCATGAGCAGAGACCAAAGCGCTTCACACTGCATTATCACATTCACCCATTCACACACATTCTCACACACGTTCACAATCCAACGCTTGGTGAGTTCTGCTTCACAATGACAGGAAGAGCCGACATCGAAGGATCAAAAAGCGACGTCGCTATGAACACTTGGCCGCCACAAGCCAGTTCTCCCTGTGGAAACTTTTCTGACACCTCCTGCTTTAAACCCCAGGGCATGAAATTTGTCAGAATTTTAACAGGCCCTCCAAATGTTTTCAGCAGGTCCTCACAAGTTTTAACAGGTCCTTAATTTTCAGTTTTGTAAAATGCTGATCAAAAACAGGATCCAACAATAATTTTTTAATTAAACTGTTGTTTTTTTGTTGTGCTTCTTTAGTTCTGTTTATATCTATTTGCTGCACTGTGTCTGGGATGGTAAATCTTCTTATGCTATATGGCCCACCCTCAGTAGCAAATTAATAAAATGATTATTTATTTTGTTGCAGGTATGCATGTAGGGCTGCAGCTATCGATTATTTTAGTAATCGATTAATCTATTGATTCATTTGGTCGATACATATTATGTGTGTGTGTGTGTGTGTGTGTGTGTGTGTGTGTGTGTGTGTGTGTGTGTGTGTGTGTGTGTGTTTTTACATTTCTTTATTTTGGAAAGCATAAAACTCACCATGGACAAAAAAAATGAACTACTATTAATGCTTGCAGTAACATTTATTAAACTGCACAGGAACACTCGTTGCTAGGATGAACATTGTACTTTAAATTCAGAAATTATGTAAATAAAAAATAAATAAAATACCTGAGAGAGGACTAACGCCTTGCCTTCATTATAAAAAAATGCACATGAAAGCTGATTATTAAAGAACACTTCGAGTACGGCAGGCAATATTCAGTATTATCAAACAATTCCTATTGATATTAATTTGCCATCTGTCTCGTGCAAAAAACAAACAAAATAATACTCAGGCTGAGTCCAAAACAGCACATTCACCTTTTTAAACTGACAGCTGCCCTAAAATTTAAACTGCATTCAAAGGAGTGCAAAGCAACAATTTCAGAATGCAGTCACTGTTTTTTGTTTTGTAGCATCGACGTGGTGCTGTTATAAAACGCCAGCTCCGCTTGACAGTGCAGACTTTCCACCGAGCTCTCAACATGCGGTCGGACCTACTTATATGGCACCGAAACCGGCGGAGATTCGATCTCATTCGGTCCCCGCCGCCATTTTACAGGGAATTTCGCGCCCTGAAATCCCAAAAGTCAGAACGACCCTGAACGACCCTGAATGACCCTGAACGACCCTGAATGACCCTGAACGACCCTGAACACCACCTGAGGGAGGGGGAGGAAAAGCGACTGTAACGCTGCACAGACCGGGACAGACGCTGCTGAAGACACAGTCTGGTTTCTTTTTATCTTGAACAGTTCAACAGGGATAATTTAACAATGAAAACAATATGTGGATGTTGACTGATAGGAAAAAACATAAAACAATAAAACTTCATTATATCTGCTTTGTTCAGAGTTTTTATCTCCCTTTCATCTTCAGTTCTCAGTGAGAAAATATAAAGTCAGACACGATTTATGACAGCAGCTGAAAAATGAAATAAAAAGTTTCATCTCTCCTTCCTCGCTCCTCCTCAGTGCTGATCGTGGAGGCCTCATAAAGTACCCCACCCCCCACCCTCCACCCTCCACCCTGTGCCCCCCTCACACGTCTGTCTCTACCCTGAAATACCGTCTGGGACCGGCCTGAAGCCAAACACGGTCATTCAGAGGAAATGTGAAAGATAAAGCCTGAAATCAGTCCATCCGTCCAGTCTGAATGTGAGAGACTCTAAACTGTGAGCCGCAGAGACACCGAGGCTCAGGAAACTCACTGTGTTTCCTCAGGAGCGTCAGGATGGAGCAGAGATCCCTGGAGACACAGACGGAGCTTCACGCTGAGGTTTAAAACCTACAACTGTGGCTTTATAACAAAATATATTCACAATAGAAGCAAAAAAACCGTGTAAAAGTTAAGTGCGCAATACGCGGAAAGAGCGCACTTCCTCTTGAAAGAAGCAGGAAACCGTTTTTTTTTCTCAAGAGACGCACTTCTCAGAACCAGGGTTGCCAGGTCTGACACTAAGTCAGCCTCACAGTTCAAAACTGACTCATAAAACCATGTTTAATGTCCAGCAGCGCTGCTCCCAACACAGTGGATTCTAATGTTAAAAACACCTTGATCATTCAGTGAGCATCATTTAACCCTTTGGAGACTCCAGCAAGGGTTTGGAGGTGAAACTGATCAGAATTCTAATTTATTTCAAAACTCATATGCAGGTAAACATTATGGACCCCGATCCTCAACTCTCTCTGGACCCCTCACTTACACACACACACACACACACACACACACACACACACACACACACACACACACACACACACACACACACACACACACACACACACAACAACAATCACCAATTAATCATAAACTCAGTTTCTGCAGACAAAGAAAAGTCAGGGTTCAAACTTTGAGTTTCCTCCCTGTGAGGTGAGAGTGCTTTCCACTGCACCACCGGCTGAGCTGATTCACTGGATTCACTTCAGTAACCGACAATAAAACGAGTCTGTACAAGAGGAGGAAAGAAGAGAAGTCTGACGAGAGGATAAGTGCAGACCTGGCAACCCAGTGTGTGTGTGTGTGTGTGTGTGTGTGTGTGTGTGTGTGTGTGTGTGTGTGTGTGTGTGTGTGTGTGTTCCTCACAGTCACGTGATTTCTGAGAAACTGTGAGGAACCCGGACAGTTTATTTCCAAACTAGAATCCACAGAGAATTGGAGTAACAATGACTGCATGAGGACAACATGAATGACAGCAGCTTGGATGTAAACATGATGATTACGTGTCTGTGAATGAAGACCAACGGAACAACCAGCTTAACGTGACCAATTTAACTCTGGCGGTGGCTCTGCTCTGGGACCTCCCTCCCCTTCCCCACGCCTGTGGGAAATACAGCACACCTCCCCGCCATCCAAGAGCCGTAAGAGGGAGGGAGAGCGGCTACAAGAACCCCCAGAACAGAGCAAGCATGATTTTCAGTTCAAGTCAGCTTATACGAAGTGCCCGTTACAGCGTGGTTGAGTCTGGACACCTTTACAGGGAAACCCAACAGATCCACATGAGCAGCATGAGCGACTGTGAAAGGAAGAACTCCCTTTACAGGAAGAAACCTTTGCAGAACCAGGCTCAGAGGTGGCGGCTTTCTGCTACTCAAGGGTGGGGTGAGGGGACGGAAAAGAAGGAGATAGACGGACAGGTGGTGAGTCAGAACACGAGGAGGAGCTGGGGAGGAGGTGGGTTACGAGCAGCGTGCAGATGACAGCCAGACGCTCAGGTAGACCGGGGCGTTTAAATACAAGCGCCGTAATCACAATCAGCTGGTCTGGCTGGGCGGGGAACGATCACCTGGCGTGAGGTTGCGTGATAAGGCCTCTAATGCATGAGAGCTCGGCCAGCAGCTTGACTCCGTGCCTGTCTGAACTAACGCTTCGCTCCATTTCAGCCAGGATCACTTTGTCAAATTGTTATTACAATCAGAGCAGGAGAACGGGAATTACAATGACTGCATGATGACAACATGAATTACTACAGCTTGGATGTAAAACATGATGATTACGTGCCTGTGAAATCCTAACCTCAGGTGATTCTCTACAGCAGCACAACTAACCTCAGCATCATACTGTAACGTCGACGAAGGTGAAATGAGGAGAGTTTTGGGATTTCACAATTCCGATTTTATTACAGGCACCCAAACACATCACACACACAGCATCTTCTGCAGCAGCGGGATCCGAAACCACTCCAAGTGTAACATAAACCACAGAACCCGGCCAGAGTAACACAATAAATGCTGAAGAACATCACTGATTATGGCACAACACAACAACAACTGAAGAACATGAACACAATCATGAAAACAACCCCCTCCCAGAACATGTCCCCACATGCCTTTCAGCCATTCCCCCCAGGCCGCCGCTACAAAACTATTTCTGTACAATAAATCCTGCATTGAAGAAGAATCCACCTCAGGGTTACCACTGAATCTGGATCTGTACTCTTCAGACACTGAGACAGTGGAAAAACATCCAAAGAACCCATTTCTTAGAACACAGCCTCAGAGTGGAACTCTGCATGTCAGTAGGGAGAGCGGGGACAGTTGTAACACTTTTTGCTTGAGCAGTGTAACTCGGCTGTTGTTTGTGCTGGAGATCTCAGATTTTGACATGGAGTACCCATATTTGTCTTCTATAAAGTACATTCAGTTGTACTTTTAAGACACCATGACAATTTATGTAAATTATTGTCAAATACAAAGTGGTATGTTGTTACAGCCGACCCCGGTACTGGGGGAGGTTGTAACACTAAAGTTGTTGTGCTTAACAAAGACCCACACTAATATTTATATGCAAGAGCTATGATGAATTTTAAAGAAGGAACAATACAAATCCAAGAACACAGAAATAATGATAAAAATAACTAAAAGTGCAAGTTAAATACAATACAAACATATACTATAAATAAATACATTTAGAAATCACAAAATAAATAAAATAGAGATCTATGGAAAAATCAACAACCTCTCTTGAACCTATTAACCATGTAAACTGCCGTTCCGTTTAATCAGACAGGCGATTGTGGCAAATGTCCCTGTCCTTGCCTGGGCTGCAGGCTTCATGGGCCCAACATCTACATTGCTGATCTCTGCTCCACGCTTCCTTTGGCCATGAATTACCAAAGTGCTCCAAACACACGATGCAGATGTTTTAATCAGCTGAAGAGTCATCATCTGAGATTTAAAAGGCCATATTTGTGTACTTTGAAATCTAGATTGTGTGTTGTTTGGTGTCGCAGCAAAGTGCAGGTGTTAACCAGATCCAGGATGTTGTAGATGCTCGTGGTTTTAGCAGGATTCATCCTCATCCAGGCGTCGCTGGCTGTGTTGATACATTTTTTAAACAGATCATACACGCTACGATCTCGGGGCTGCAATTTGTGACTACAGTGTGGTGGAAATGTGACAAGGATAATGTCATTTTCTTATTAAAAAGTGTTACAACCATCCCCGTCCCAGGCAGCCAAGTAAAAAGCTAACCAGTTTTAGCATTTAGCTTCAAAGCTGGCACGACTGTAACACATCAAACTGAACTAGAGAAACTAGTAATTGCTCTTATGTAAGTGAAAGAACTGCATCTGCAACACAAAGGACACTGTGAAAAAAATATTTAGGGAGAAAATTTTTACTTTCTTGCCTGAAAAATAGTTTTTCTTGTCTAAAACAGAGAGCTTTTACAATAGGGACATGAAACTTCACCTGTGAGCTCACTTTGGAAGTTGGCATGGGCCGTATTGAGGACAGCACCACAGCTCCTTCCTGACTGGTCAAACTGAGAGTGTTACAACTGTCCCTGTGTCACAGCTGTCCCCGGTCTCCACTTAAAAAGTATCCATTGATCTGTCGGATCACTCCAGGTAATAAAGATGGGGATTTAGATTATGGAACAACAAGGAGTGCAGAAAATAATGGACCTCTATCATGATGGGCTCGACTTTCTTTTCAGTCTTTATGTCAGAAATACCAACTTCAAGACGCAAGACACAAAGAAATAATCCATCCACCTCCATTATCACAACTGGAGGAAGTCACCATTTCTGACATTGGAGGGAGAGTTGTATTTCCAAATGTTCTGACTCATTGATGCACACAGGAAGGGGGAGACAGAAAACAGGGCAATACTGCCCCCATGTGGTGGTCTAGGTGGAGGACGTGAGCTGCTTGGTGGGAGACTGAGTCCCAGCAGAATGGAAGCTGCTCCTCTTCTGGAGGCCAGGCTTCCCTTCAGGGATCACTGGAAAAGAGCAAGAGGCCACTGGAGGTCATGACCCCAGAATATGGACCTGATGAGCAGGAAATGACACTTTGGAGTCAGAGGGAACAACAGCTGGATCATATTCATTTATTCTGGGGTCACACACACACACACACACACACACACACACACACACACACACACATATAAACAGGCATATTGAACCCAGAGGACGTCTGCAGCTCCATGTTTCCACCAGTCCACTGACCTCTGACACATCAGGAAAGTTTCTCTACACACGACACAAATCTGACTGACTTCAAAGGACTGAAGCTGCAGAACATTTTTTCTTCTTGTTCATCAACTTGATTTAAATTCTGCAACAAACTATTTTCCAATCCCAGGCAGATTCTCTGAAGCAGACTTGACTTCTTGACTCCAGACCTGGATATGAGAAACAGTGTTCAGGATCCACTGATGGAATCCAGAATCATTTGATTTGGTCAGAAAAGGAGCTTCACTGTTACTGAAGCAAAGCTCTGAAGTCTGTCATTTTTATAAACTGATTCATGGAGTCAAACACCATCTGTCTTTGTCTGGAACAGATCTGCACCCTTGTCACGCACGTGGGATGCAGTCCTGGAGAAGGCCTCAGACAGCAGGGGGTGTAATTTCCCCCTACTGTCTGGAAAACATCAGAAGAGCCAGCAGCCTATTTGACACGTCGCTTCCCATCACGTGACGCGCCTCCTGAGGAAGGTCACCAGATGTGACCGAAACTAGTAGAGGTAACTTTACTCTCACTATCTGTATTTAAAAGAACCTTTTTAGCTACTAAGTAATCGAAGACAGTATGAATCTTTACCAAAAGATCTGCAACCATTTTAACATGGAACTCTCCTGTTAACCAGTGAGTCACATCCAGAGGAACCCTGGTTCGATGCTGGACTCTCACAGCTCTTCACACTGCAGATATTCTGCTGGTTCCTCTGTCACTCACTGCTGGATGAAGCTCTGCTCTCATTTCCAGCTGCAGAGAGATGAGAGGAGATGATCAGAGTCTCTGTGAAGCAGTGAGGACTTCAGTCCTGTTCAGAGCAGCAGTCAGCAGCTCAGAGCTCATGAAGGACCACCACTGTCACACCAACACACTGAGGGGGTCACACTGAAAAGGTCTGGCGGAAACCCTGCTCCAACCATCTACTGACCTCAGAGTCTGCAGGCTGCAGTCTGGACTCTGCTGAAGATCAACCAGCTGCTGCACATCTGGAGCCTGCAGACGGTTGTAACGCAGGTGCAGCTTCTTCAGGTGGGAGGGGTTGGACTTCAGAGCTGAGGCCAGAGAAGAACAGCTGATCCTTGACAACTGCAGCTGCTCAACCTGAATAAAGAGAGAAAGCAGCAGAATCAATGAGGAGGAACCAATCAGATGTGTTGATGGAGAAATGAGCAGCTCCACATTACTGAGTCCTGATCAATGAGCTGTTCTGTTGTTGTGGATCTTCATCACACACATCATCCACATGTCAGCACAACATTCACACTCCTCCTTATGTCCACACACACCAGTCAGCTGCTGCTGAGCTCAGTCCACTCTCTCACTGCAGGATCAGAGTCTCAGATCACAGCTGCTGACAAACATTTCTCCTTCTACAACAGGAACAGACAGTCAACTGCCTCAGAGTCTGCAGACGACAGAGTGACTCTGCAGAAAACCACACAGCTGAGAAACTCCTGAGTCCTGCAGACGGTTCCTACTCAGGTCGAGATGTTCCAGATGGTTCATGAGGGAGGGGTTGGACTTCAGAGCTGAGGCCACAGAAGAACAGCTGATCTCTGACAAACTGCAATTCCACAACCTGAATAAAGAGAAAAAGAAGTGAGATTAGAGGACAGAGTTTGATGTTGAAGTCATTGAGAGCTGAAGAAGGTTCAGACTCAATTCAGGATCAGGACCAATTAGTTGATATCATGAGATACACTGAACTATGAATTAGGGTCCCAGCCCGAGAGCATGGGGGGTGAAGGATACTGTTGGAGTTTCTCAGAGAAACTGAAAAATACACGTGATCCTCGTATAGACTTCATCAAACACGTGAAAGAAAAATAATGAAAAAGTATAAAGCAACATGATCTAGACCAGAATTGTACTGAAATTCATCTTTATGAATGGATCTGTCTGAGATGGCGCGTCCTAAATGGCTCATGATCACAGCAAAACAGGGGATAAGGCTCTGGCTGTCAGGGTGAGTTTGGAAAAACATGCATATTACAACAGCTACAGGAGAAGTTCTCTGACATTTCACTGTATTTTCAAAGGTTTAAAAGTTGGCTTCATGGTGAGATTGTCAACATTTTCTTGTTTTGTTTGTGAAAATACACATTTGCATCAGGTATACTCTGCAGCACAACAAAGAAAAACTTAAAGCTTCAATGTAAAGATTATTTTGTCTCTATTTTACTGCTGCGGCCCACTCAAGATGAAACTGAGCTGGATGTGGCTCCTGAACTAAAACACGTTAGAACCCCCATAAAACTTGCAAACTCCTTAATGCACCTTTTAAAGGTGCATTCAGAGGTTTGCAAGTTTCATGCGAAACAACGGGCCCTGCAGGCCTTACATAACTCCAGCTTAGTGAAACGCTCTCAAACTCTCTTTCAAGTGACAATTTAGCGCTGTTAGCGGTGCTTGCAATAAACATGTCAGGGCACATTCTACTCATCATTGAATATTTGTAACTATTATGGTGGAAAAATAAGTATTTTTAAAGTTGAAAAACTCCTTAATTCACCTTAAGGAACAACTGTTATGGAGTTTAAATAAGATTGCATTTTTTCATGACAAAATTAGACTTTTTTGAGGCACTAACTGATATTCTATACCAGGGGTCGGCAATTAGCGGCCCGCGGGCCAATATGTGCCCGCCGAACCGTTCAATCCGGCCCGCGAGAGGATTCCAACCTGCGCGCGCACAAACCCACGCATTACCCGGGCCCTCCAGCGCACGCACGCACCCCTGTTGGAGTGCGATATCTGTCATTGTGTTGCAATAGACAATCTTTGAAAGATGTGCTGTTTCGTTGTGGTTTCCGGTTTGTCACTGAAATAAAGAGAGTGGCCCCTCGTCTGGTGAACATAGAGCGCAAGGGAGGTGCGCGGCGAGCGGCCGGCGGCGAGCGTTTCCAGGGAAAAAAACACGCGAGCCCGTCGACTTGCACTTCTCATATTCATAAAAGTGTTGAACAGTAAAAACGGTCATAAAAACAAAAAGACACAAAACCCGCACCATCGTCAGGATGCGCCGCTCGGCGCGCGCACACCACACACACACACACACACACACACCACACACACACAGACACCAGAAAGCCGGTTGCACACAGGACTGTGGGACAGACAGAAGAGTCCTGTCCACTGCTGCTGCAGGAGGCGGTGAGTGAGGAGCTGTGATGTTTTCTGCGAGGATGTTCTGTGTTGCATATTTGTTTCCAGCGTGACGCGTCCGCGAATGAATTCACACCAGCGATAAACCGGGCGTCTAAGCGTGGTATGTGTCATTTGTTGCGCGAATGCAGCGCGTGAAATACGACCGCTGACCCACCCCCCCCCCCCCCCCCCCCCCCCCCCCCCCCCCCCCCCCCAGTCCGCTAGCCTGGAGACCCCTTGGCCCGTGACTGAAGTGCCCCCAAAAAAAGTGGCCCGCCGCCAAATGTAATTGGCGACCCCTGTTCTATACGCTATTACGGTCAGTTATTATGTTATTTGCATATAACATTGTCAAAAATTGCAAATGTATTACACTCTTGGCTGGTTATTCAGTTATCGGCTCAGTTTCTACATTTTCAAAGGGTTTTTTTTGCATCAGGCCCATAACATAATAAGTTATTGCATTATTGGTCAAAAGTTATTACGTTATAGGTTCAGGACTTTTATTACGTTATAGTTATGGGCCTATTACATTTAAAAAAGGCAAAATTTATTACATTATGGGTAGTTATTACGTTATGGCTTCTACAGCAAGCTTTGAAATGTGGAGCTGCACACGGCTCTGCCACAGTCACAGGACTAAGACCAGAGAAGAAGCTCTGTTTCTCCTGGAGATCCTCAGTGTGGATCACTCTCAGATCAGCCTGATGTCTGACCTTTAGTGTCAACACTACTTTACTGAAACACACTCAAACACAAAGTCAACTCACTCCAGAGTCTGCAGACGACAGAGTGGACTCTCCAGAAAACCACACAGCTGAGAAACTGCTGAATCCTGCAGAGGGTTCCAGCTCAGGTCCAGATGTTCCAGATGTTTCTGGAGGGAGGGGTTGGACTTCAGAGCTGAGGCCACAGAAGAACAGCTGATCTCTGACAAACTGCAGTCCTGCAACCTGGATAAAGAGAGAAAGAAGTGAGATTAGAGGACAAAGTTTGATGTTGAAGCCATTGAGAGCTGAAGAAGGTTCAGACTGGAAGAGTTTAGAAATGTAAAGTCCAAACAGCTGAAGCCAACAGGAGGAGAAGAGCTCTTTTCACACACATCTCAGATCTCGTGTTGGGAATCATCATTCATCATTCATCAATCATTTATAGAGCATGTAGTGATCAGTAATGATTCATATTTAACCAAGAGAGGTAGTGTTGCACTGAAGACCAGTCTCAGTCTGGAGACCAGGCGTTATGAGGCAGTGTTACTTATTAAATTGTGTGATCACTCTGAAAGAGCCAAGAATCAGACTGCTGTCACATGATTCACCAATGATTTCTGCTTCTGCTCAGTGATCAGTGAGCAGTGAGTCTTCATGTTGACAGACAGAGGCGTCACTAGGTTTTAAGGATTGGGGGCCCAGGAGGTGCACAGGATGTGAGTGAACATAGCGCACGAGCAAAATCTTCACACAAACAGCTAAGAAACACTGAGAAATTTTTATGATTTCAATTTTTTTTAATGCAGTCCAATAACAATGACTTGTATCCAGCTCCTTCCAAACTGCCTCCATAACCTGGTTGAAAACCTCTGCATCAGTAAATAACCTGCTGTGCTGTGTGAGCTCCCTGCTGCTTTAAGGGCCACACTCTATAAAAGCAGCCTGCTGTTAGCTTAGCTGTTAGCCACCAATGAACCAGCGAGTTTTGAACGATTCATTCATCCTCCAACATCACGAGGCGGAACAACGTCTCAGCTTCTGAGATGGTGGAAAGGAGATTTAAATGCTGTGTGTCTTGGACAGAACCAGACAGGCTGTCAGGACACTTGTTTAAAAACTACATTGAATCAGTGTTGAATAAAATGGTTCAGTTAAATTTGATATGGTCTCGGTTTTGACACAGTCTGGACACACCGCGGACTCGGTTTATGTGGTCTGGACTGCAACACTAGAGATAGGTATTAATTATTCAAGAGTAGGATCGAAAACATCACATGACTCCGCCCCTTTTCAGTGGAACTCGCCAATTTGTTGATATCATGAGATACATTGAACTATGAACTAGGGTTCGAGCCTGAGAGCATGGGGGGTGAAGGACACTGTTGGAGTTGCCCACAGAAAATGAAAAACATCCGTGATACTCGTGCGGACTTCACCAAAACACTTGAGGAATTATAAGAAGAAGTTTAAAGCAACATGATGAAGACCAGAATTTCTCCTGAAATTCATCTTTATGATTGGATCTGTCTGAGATGGACACGTACCAAATGGCTCATGATCACATCAAAACGGAGGACAAATAAAGTATTTTCAGGGGTTCTGTGGCAATGAGCTGATAATACAACAATTTTGACCAGAATTTGTCCTGAAATGCATCTTTTACACAGCAAATGTGCCAGTGTTATTTTCTTAGTGTTGGTGTAAATCAACAGGGGTTACTATCACTTTTTACTCATGGGCAGCATCGGCAGTCAAAAAAACACACACAAAACAACACTGTGGCTTCCGTAGCTCTCGTCACACTACCGCCTAGATATAGACATAGATATCTAGTTATAGGCGTAGATACGCGTGAACGCCAAGTAGTACATTCACATTGAACATATATCTGCATATATGGTAAGACATATCCTGCGACACAGGGCTGTCATGGAGGAGTGGCGTGAGCGGACCATGATGAAATACTGGTGAAACTAATGAGTTTTGGACACTATAGGGATGTGCACCGCTGGATTTTGGATCTAAATTTCTCCCGAAGCACTGTTCTGATCAGGAAAGCCTTCTCGGTGAGTATATTGTTGTACTTCATTCTGTAAGCAACGTGAAAACTGCTGAAAACCGAACTTGTCCTTTAAGTTGTCGTTGCACTGTTTTACATTGTCTATTTAAATTCCCTTTCAATTTAGCCGCCAGTATACGCATGCACCAGAGCGACAAAAACACGTCGGACGCCACTTTGAAAAGTAACTGTGTGAAGCTGTCAGGCTGTAGCTCGTCTACAAAGACTTCCAGAGAGTGAAAAACTGGTGGACGGAGAGAGCAGCCTATCAGGAGGAATGAGAAGGTCTGCCGACAGAAGTGAAAGTATCTAATCACTTGGGCGCCGCCCTCGCGTTTCAGAAACAGAAAAAAAGTCAAAATACACTTTGATACCAAATGATCACAGACTGACAATGTATGTACCTCATTTTCTGTAAATAATTTGTAATAAAGGGGCAGATAAACAGTCTGGAGCACGGAAAAGCTCCCTGAGTATGCGTGATTCGGTGTGCATGCATGGAACGCGCACCGTGTGAGTGGGTGAAAGTTCGGATCGCAAAATTAATCGCCGAATGTCATCACAGCGACTTGGGGTGAGCCGAATACTCATTTTAAATGAGTACTCGTTGCAGATAATGCATTTTTTCAGATTCTGAGTACAGCCCGAGCATTGTCAGTCATTATTTGTACTCGTGCTGATGGGAAATCCTCATTGGTCTTTCATTCTGCTCCGTGCTCCACCGAGACGACAGGATCCTTGTGAGAAAAGCAATCAGTGCTGGTAAATTAAAATTCGGTATTTAATTTCTGTCTAGTGTGCATTGTGCCTGAGGAAAACCTTTTAAAGTCGAAACGTCGCGTGACTGTGCACGCTCGGGGTTTTTTTTTTTTTTTGGGGGGGGGGTTAATTTTCGTTTTCCCTCGCGTTTTTTTTTCTTCCTTTTTTCTCTTCTTTTTCACAATAATTTGGGCTTGTGCTCCACCGGGAGGGTGTGATCTGTGGGAGAGAGATGATAACTGGACCGAGGTCCTCTACAATCGGCGCTGCAGCCGCAGACAGGACCAGGAAGCTCAGCAGGGGGGATGAGAGGTTTCCGGGACACCGGGGAGATTCTGGTGGGGATCGTGGTGGGAGGCAGTCCCAAACCAGGAAGGCCTGTTCCTTCCTTGGACTCCAGCTGGAGTCCGGACAACAATTACAGAGAAGCTGTTATGTAAATTCATTCATACACTTAAAATATAGATCCTTTACTCTTGTGACCAAAATATTCAAATCTTTATTCTGAGAGGCTGTTGTGTGAATAAATAATCATTTATATAACTTTAAAAATGTTCATGTTCTGACTGAAATAAAAAAACTTTTAAAGTGTATCATTGAGACTGTTCTGTAAATAGTTTTCAAATAAACAATAAATATAGCTACTTCTGAGCAATCCATATCAATTTCAGGCTTGAAATAGTGTACCTATTTCTGCCCCACCCGATTTCTGGTTAAACCACTCCACTTCCGGTTTAGGCCACACCCCCTCTGAGTACAGATACAGATACCGATAATTTGGTTGGTAAACAGATACAGATACAGATACAGATAGTGGTGAACTTGCTCATCTCTAATAGCGACTGAATATTCAGATATTCGGGACCAGCCCTGGTTCTTTCTTAGATCCATCTTTGAATTCCTTAGTTGTGTACATCTGACAATCAAATATTAACCTGTCTCTCTCTCTTTCTCAGGTGGGGTCAAGCATGGAAACCTTCCTCCAGGAAACTGTCCGCAAACAGCCCTTTCTTCTCGGTGTTGGCGAAAGAAGCCTCCAGGATTTCTACATCATCCTGGACCAGAAGGCCATTCCCTGCAGGATGCAGACCCCAGTTGCTGCCTTTGAGCTCTTCAAGGCGCTTTATACTTTTGCCGTTTCCTATGATGATGCGCTGTCCAGCTTCTTCACCTTCATCCAGACCACCGTGTATGGCATCGACGTTGGCAAAGTGAAAGAGAGTCCCCGGGTAAAAGAAATCAGAGCAAGGCTTCTTCACTGTGAAGTTTGAAGACCCTGCATTTTGATCAGAAATGTACACGTTTCATTTGCAAGGCACACCACACCAGTTGTTCAGTGTTATTTGGACATTTGAGCATGGAATGTATCCCGGAAGGTCTCTGCGCTTGAATTGTGGAGAGTCTGGTTGTTCATTTGTTTTTTATACATATTCTGGTTACAGGGTTGGGAGGGTTACTTTTAAATTGTAATCCGGTACAGTTACAAGTTACTTGTCAAAAAATGTAATCAGTAACTTACTCTAATTACTTCAATCAAAAAGTAATGTACCAGATTACTTTTAGTTACTTTTAGATTACTTCACCACCAAACATAAAAAATAAAGACAGAAACAACGTGTCATCCTCACAGTGTATTGACAACTCCACACAGTAAACAAATGCTGTGAGTGTTCTGAGTGTGCAATTAATACCAACAAGATGACATCCTCTAAACCTACTGAGAATCTGACTTTCTTTCTGACTCAGGATCAGAACCATCAGTCCAGACTGTGTTCCTCTAGTAGTTCTACAGTCCAGCAGCAGAACCAGGAGCCACATTGACAGTGTTAACACACTTTTATTTATACTCAAATGCTTTGTAGCTGTACTGCTGTAGTCACTACAGGATGAGGAGCAGTGTTTTGTGTTCACGTCGGCCTTGCACAGTATTTTTTCAAGAGTTCAGAGTTGATTCATTCCTCAGTGACAGAAGGAAACATGCAGTCTCCAATAATCCTCCATCCAGGCTGAAGATATTATTGCCTCCATCAGATTCTTCTGAGTTCAGCCTGGTGAGGCTGTGGTTCTCAGCAGCAGGTTACTGACAGGTCAGCAGGCTAACAACACTTTAGCTTCACTGTGAGTTCAGGTGTGTTTCATACCTGTAGATGTGTCTTCAGGTTTGATGAGTTCCTGGATGTTGAGAGCATTTTCACAGCTGGGAGACAGAATTTAATTTCTAAAGAGAAGTTCTGGGCCTCTTCTGACTTAAATACAAAATGTCTACGTTTCCAGTCAAAGAATGAGTTTCTCTCTCTAGAGCAGCCATGACTCCAGCAGCAGGCAGTAAAATTCGTGGCAACACGGGTTGTTTCATTCACGGTTAAACAGAGCGAGAGGCTGCTCCAAGACAGCGGTCGATGGTGTCATATCATTTATATATCTACGATGTCTATTGTTTATAGATCTACGGTGTGGTGGTTTGTGCCGTAAAGTGCTGTAAAGTGTTGTAAAGCGTCACAATGTCTGTATACGGCACGGATGTCTGTTGTTGCTGGTCTGTTGTTCCGTCTGATTTTCAAAAGTAATCCCGCTCAGTAATCCGTGTTTTTATCAGAAGTACCTGTAACGAGATTACATATTTTTTGCGTGTACTGTAACGGATTACAGTTACAATTTTTTGTATCCTGATTACGTAACGCCGTTACATGTAATCCCTTACTCCCCAACCCTGTCTGGTTACCAGCGCCACCTATCTTCAGCACACAAAGTTTGTCTTGATCCAGATCCTGTCAGCAGTTCTGAATTCGAGCCTGTGGCTGGACCTTCCACACCACTGAATATGGATCCTCCTGTGAGAGTCACAACACATGTTCCAGTTGAAAAGAAGAACACTCTCGAGTCTCGACATGTGCAGCTCTGTTATTGCTCAAGTTCAAGCCTCAGGTGTTCCAGAGAGTACTGTGCAGTGTCTGGTTGGATCAGTGGAGGAACTGGTTAATCACATCCATGCTCACGCAAAGTTTGTTAATTGTTTGTCTTCTGATACATCTCAAGAAACTTTGGATAGAGTTGAAGGTTGTTTTGATCATTTAGAAAACCCATTTTCATGTCTTAACACAGAATATAAAAGGATGAAGCATTTTGAAGAAAAATGGTATAGTAGAACCTGTCGAGCATGTTCTTGGGGTCCGTTTTGATGTGAGAAGAGATAAAAAAAACAGGCACATACAGGTAAGTTCCAGTCAATGATAAGTTTATATATGAGCCTATCCAGGGCTCTATCTCATCTATGTAACAGTTTCCAAGAAGCAAAACTGCATCAGGACGGATTTTACAGAGATATAAGTGATGGGTCCAACTTTAAAAATCATAGTTTATTTGCTCAGAAAGAACTTGCTCTTCAGATCCAGCTCTACTATGATGACTTTGAAACTTCCAATCCATTGGGTTCAAAAAAGGGATGCACAAGCTTGGATGTGTTTATTTTTTTTGAAAAATATTATCACCAAAGCGCAATTCTGTGTTAATGAATATTCATTTCATTCATTCAGAGGATCTGAAGAAATACGGGTTTGATCCAATTCTGATGCCACTTATTGATGATCTTAAGATTTTGGAGACCGAAGGAATACAATTGCCCTTTTCAGCTACACCTGTGAAGGGTTCAGTCATTCAGGTGACAGGAGACAATTTAGCTCTACACGCACTTTTTGGTTTTGTTGAATCATTCAGTGCGACTTACTGTTGTTATGTTACTAATGTTATGTTTAGCTGAGAAAGTGAATATCAGTCAGTTTTCAGTGAAGATCACTCAGGCTTAACTCTTCGTTCAAAAGACCTTCATGTTGAACAGTTCGTGCCATCCAAGAATCCTGCTTTGAAATCAGCATTTGGTGTCAAACGAGACTGTCCACTCAAATCCCTCCAGTTTTTCCATTCATCAGACAATTACGCTGTTGACATAATGCATGACCTGTTAGAAGGAGTGGTGCAATATGAGATGAAGCTTTTGTTTCAGTATTTGAGCAAAAATTCAATATCCCTGAGTTTATTGTCTGAAAGAATCATCAGCTTTAATTATGGATATACTCAGAGAAAGAACAGGCCAGGTGGGCTTAAGCTGGATGACCACAGCAAAGATCTTGGAAATGCTATCCAGTCATGGTGCCTCCTATGCAATGTCCCACTGATATTTGGAGATTTAGTTAACAGAGAGGACCCATTGGCAATTGTTACTCCTTTTAATTCAAATTGTAAACATTGTGTTTTCACCAACTGTAACTCATGGTATTGACTTGAAGCATTTGATTTTTGAACATCACAAACTTTTTAAATCCATATTTCCGGAGTACAATTTGATTCCAAAACATCACCATATGATCCACTACCCAAGCTGTATCAGAAGAATTGGACCACTCATGCACATTTGGTGCATGCGATTTGAAGGAAAGCATAATGACGTCAAGACATTGTTAAGAACTTCAAAAACATTGCTAAGACACTGGTTAAGAAACATCAGTTTCAGTTAGCATTTCATTTTGAGAACTTTTATTTCCAAAGATTACAGTTTGGTCCTGTTTCTGAAGTCCTGGTCAGCAGCACAGAGGGTGGAGAGGTACTGAATGAGGCTTTTGATGTATCGTCAATTTTCACCACTTCCTGGGTCAAAGACGACGGCACAGAGTTTCAAATTGGAATGCATGTGGTTACTGGAGTTGAAAATGAAATGCCATGTTCAACAGGACTGACAACATAATTGTTAAAGACAACAATGTCTATCACTTGATATGTAAAGTCTCAGATTTTTTTTTGATGATCACTGAAATACATTTGGTATTGAGGAGAAAAATGAGGTTTTCACAATGATCTGTGTAAATGACCTGGTATATTACAGACCTTGTGACAGGCAATTTTCATATGATACTGATTCCCAAGTGTACCTTGTTACATACTGTAATTATATGTGAATTCATGCAGATTGTTAATGTGTGTGATGGCCATTAAATAAGTTTTTTTTAAAGAAGTTTTTTTTACCTTGTGTTTTTGTGACAGGTTTTGTGGGTGGTTGTGGTGGTTCAGGGAGGTGGGTTTATTGGCAGTTAAATTTCACACCCATTGGTGCCGGTGTAACATTTTATAAAAATGACACTAGTGTAGAGTACTATTGACCCTACACACACATTAGCAAGAGTTAGTTTTGAACTCATTGGAGTGTTGAAATAACTAGAGCTGAGTGTAAAAACATTAACACTGGAGTTAGTGTTAAATTAACACTGAAAATAGTGGACGCACATACACACTTTCCTGCGATTAAATTTAGTTCTCTCAGAGCTGATTTAACACTGGCTTTTTGGCTGTGTACAAATGGTTTCGTCTATCTGGGAAGGGTCTATTTGGGACAACACTGTTGTCCATTTTCAGGTTGTAATATATATCCACACATAACATCAGCCCATGCAGACTAAACTTCGACAAGCATCACTCATACAAGACTTCTGAGCCGCCCTGATTTACTTCTGATTGGCAAGCTTTGAAATGTGGAGCTGCACACGGCTCTGCCACAGTCACAGGACTAAAGACCAGAGAAGAAGCTCCGTTTCTCCTGGAGATCCTCAGTGTGGATCACTCTCAGATCAGCCTGATGTCTGACCTTTAGTGTCAACACTACTTTACTGAAACACACTCAAACATGGAGTCTGACCTCAGAGTCTGCAGACGACAGAGTGGACTCTCCAGAAAACCACACAGCTGCTCAACTGCTGAATCCTGCAGAGGGTTCCAACTCAGGTCCAGAAGTTCCAGATGTTTCTGGAGGGAGGGGTTGGACTTCAGAGCTGAGGCCACAGAGGAACAGCTGATCTCTGACAACCTGCACTGACTCAACCTGAATAAAGAGAGAAAGAAGTGAGATTAGAGGACAGAGTTTTTTTGTTGAAGTCATTGAGAGCTGTAGAATAATTTTATAATATTCTTTACATCATGCTTATTATTATGTTATTTACTATTGTTCATGTGTTCATGTAATGCATGTCTCTGTTAGTTATAGTATGCTAGTCGACACAGGCGTAGAAAAGACATGTATCCTTTTTCTGTTCGCCAGCCTGCCATGTTTCATTTTTACGGCAGCCTCTTGGCAGCTGGACAGTTTGTTTTTTCTAAAGTCAAGACTTTAGGTCAATTGTCTCTCTGTCTCCCTCTGGTGCAAATGAAGCTCATTGGATAAGAAATGTGACACTATGATTTGTTGCACAACACCTGGCATTTGGAGACTTGGAGGCTGAGAGGGCCTCCCAAGGGGTCACGGACATTGACCTTTATACGGAGGGGGGAACAATTGTGTCTTGACGAAGACTCAACTAAGACTCAACGAATGGTTTTGAACAATTGTGTCTTGACGAAGAATCAATTGAGAAGCAACAAACTCCCAAGAAATAGTATAAATAGATGGAGCGGAGAGCGATCGGCGCGTCAGTTCTTTGGTCGGTCTGACTGCCAGGAGGTGTTTTTGGAATAAAGTCCTCCTTTTGCATTCTGACTCTGACTCTGCCTGATTTTTCTGAGGAGAACTACGAGGGAAGACTTCAAGAACCAAAATGGATACACTTGAGGATTTTATGTTTTTTCTGGAATATATGTTTGTGGGGTTTTTTGCACCGTGACTGGCCTAGGATACTTTTTAAAATAAATTCCACGACATATTATTGGCGAGCCAGCCAGGAGGAGTAACCGGAGAGGGATTTTTATCTGTGGAGGAGGACCGATTCAGCACACTGTGGCCACAACAATTTGATAAGGTAAGCAGATTAATTTATTCTGTGTCTAAATTTTTTGTGTGCTTATGTCAGGTCTTTGCCCAGGTGAAATCTAAACCGGATTAAATTAATCCAAAAAACCTAATTAAAGTTAAAAAGTGATTTTAAAGATAAAAAAGAAAATTTGATTTAAAAGAAATTCAGAGGGGGAGTTCGGAGTCAGAATGCAAAAAACGACCAAACCGCGTAAGAGTAACGACCATGGTGCTGAAAGAGTCTGCTTGCTAAGGTTCAAAAGGGGCCGCTTGCATGCGCGGACTGTCTTCAGGCTGCTATGTGTCCTGACTTCTGAGGGGGAAGCGACACCGTGGCTAGAGAAGGGTCGGCTAAGTATAAGAGTAGGAGCCGCTTGAGGATAATTCTCCTAAGAGGGGAGTAGGCGCCAGTGTGGAGATGCGGATACTGCTAAGGGTTTGTTAGACAGGAACAACTGTAAATCAATACTTAGATAATGTTCTAAATTTTACATGGAGTAAAATGCATGCAAATTTGCTTGTTTGAATATTAAATACAAAACGCTATGTTTAACACACATTATTTACTCAACTAAATTAAAGAAAAATAATTTAGGCAATTTTAGAAAGATTAAGTACTTTAATATTTTAGTGATCTTTATTAAAACAAGAAAGAATTTTGCAGTTAAGTGATGTTTATTTGGAATAATTAAGGTAACAATTACTCATAATTTTTATGTCTAGATGCTTGCCGAGGTTTTTTTTAAGTAAATAGCACTCGTCACTTTCTGGATGTGAGTGTGTTGTTTCTGTGTAATTTAACCTTAGGGCTGAATGGGTAATCTCTGCCATAAATAACCTCCCAGGAGAGGAGAGAAAGTGTACACAAGAGACTCCAGGAGAGGGTCAAGCACGGACGGATCTGTCCCAACTGCGGTTACCGCCAAAGGTCAATTTGTCAGCTCAGCTGTGAGCTGGACCGCCAAAGCGAATTTTGGGGCTGAAAGGGTGGTTGTAAAACAAAAAACCTTCTGACGCGGAGGAGGTAATTGTGTCTATGTCTGAGAGTGTGTGTAAAAAGAGCAAGTGAGTGTTAGAAAGATGTGAGGAAAGGAGAAGGGGTGACTGTGAGTATGAGACTGTCTGTGAGAGTTTGAAGGAGAGCATGGTAAAATGAGCAGAAACTTTGGCCAAAAAATACATATGTAAATAAAATGCGCATGTAATCATAGGGTATTTTAGCAAAATGATATAAATAGTGTAAATAGACAGAAAAGGAAGACTGACTAAATTGAGAAGGTGGAAAAGTTACAGCAGGTTCGCCTTCAAACGAGACGATTAAAGAGTATTTTAAATACTGCAGCTTTTGTGACGTTAAAGTTATTATGAGACGGTATGGATAATTATAGATAGGAAATTGTATTTGGGATGATGACAGAAACTAAGAGTCAAATTTAGAACCCTATAGTACAGGGCTGCATAAAAGAGTACGCTGAGAATAGAGTCAACCATGAGGGAGTGACTGCTCGTGAGAAGAGGCAGCAGTGATAAGGAGTATTTATTACTCTCCTGAGAACATAGAAG
The DNA here is from genome assembly GCF_902148845.1 of Salarias fasciatus. NCBI lineage: Eukaryota > Metazoa > Chordata > Actinopteri > Blenniiformes > Blenniidae > Salarias > Salarias fasciatus. Next base: position 26,373,192 of record NC_043747.1, read on the forward strand.
AAATGGAGAGATATTGAGATGCATGAAATAACTTATTATTGGATAGAATGTAGATATAAAAACGAAAACTGAAGTTGAATTGTGGCAAAATCGGCAGGAAATAATTCAGAAAACTGTGGCATTTGACCAGATGTGTTATTCTAACAAGTACAGGGGGAATTCCCCGACGTGCTCTGGACACGGGGATCAGGAGCCACTGGAATGCAGGGGGGTTGGATGCATTATCTTCGCAGCTGAAGTGAAGTACCATCAAGGCGGGCCACTTTGCTGCTAAGTAATCTATTTCAGCACGGAATGGCAGTAAAATCCACGGCTGGATGGTCCGGTCGTTTCACAGAAAGGAAGGTGAGAGTTAGGTAAATCTGCCCAACTGGTGAGAAAGATGCAGAGTGACGGGAGCAAAGAGTTATTGGATGATTATTAGGGGTACGGGTTTCCCATGGATAGGTTCGTATCTCAGTTTAGGCTTATGGTTTCATTTCAGTATGTATTTTTGCATATAGGCACTAAAAAAAAAAGAGAGAGAGAAAAGACTTTAAACGAAATGTATTTTCTTTTCTTTTTGAAGTTTTGAATGTAACTACATGAAGAAAAATACACAGATTTAAATTTAAAAATGCCTCGACAAACTTTTCCTTCTCGTTTTCCTCCACTCCTTCACTCGCCATGGCTTTCTGAAACGGGTGATTTGCGATCTGTAGGTGAGAGCTCCTCTTGCTCCTCTGGCTCAGATTTCACACAGAGGCAGAAGGGGGGTGTGAGAGCCAGTGATTGGACAGCTACTTGCAGGGTGGGGATTTCTTTAGCAGAGTGCTTATTCATGCAGGCAGACAGACATAGGCTGTGTTCGAAACCGCATACTTACGTACTACTCATACTAACTTATTGAGTATGCAGTGTGTTTACACTGGCAGTATGCGATTTTGAGTATGCGAGAAGTTCCCGGATGCATACTGCATTCGCCAGAAATGTTGAGTATACATCGTGTGTTCACTACCATACTGAAATTGCCCAAGATGCAAAGCGACGGACATTTGAATAAACTTTATTCAGTTCACAATGACTGTTTCTTCATGATGTACATTTAGCAAGCTGAGTATGGTTCTACATTTAATCTTCCCTCCATTGTTTGTGCTCGTAGGTATGTCATATTACGAGATTTTGATTGGATTGACAATGATTAAAAATAGTAAAAACAAAAAACAAAAAAAAAAAAAACCCTTACATCTGAGAACTAGTCCATGCTGAAAGCGACCACGATGTACCGAAGACGGCGAGCCGATCTTTGTTGAAGAGCCGAAAAAACTCTCCGTCGGTAAAGCATCATAATTGGCATCATAAGTGGTCCGTTAACGGGACACCGGTCCAAACGGCGACGTTAAGCGAGATATATTGCTGAAAGATTGCCTTCTTGTTTTCAAAGTAAAAGCACAGATTTATCACTGAGGTTGTTTTGCATGAGAAAGGGAAAGGGGTGGTTTATTTTGGTGAAAATAACCGGAAGTGCGTTGCTCACTGCGGCTGGCTTGAATTTCGCTGAATTCGTCCGAACAAAATCATAAACGGCTGATATTCGGACAAATAAACGACACACTCGGGCTCTAAACCACCACTTTGTCGCCTAATTTTAAAAAAAATCTCGATGAAGTTATACATTTGACGAGTTTAGAGCTAAAGTGAAATCAGCTTTAGCAGATCGATTTCTGCTCATGGAAGAAGTGCAATGCATTGTGGGTTATTATGTAGTATGCTGTAGTGTAAACGCTTCGCATACTGTTTGATGGACTGAGTAAGCAGGATGCAGGATGGATAGTAGTATGTAAGGATGTAGTAGACAGTATGCGGTTTCGAACACAGCCCTAGAGATCTGTTCTGCAAGTAGGTGGCCAGCTGTAAGAAATTAATTAATTAAGCAACGACAGACCGTGGTTTATAGGTGAATTGATCTATGTATGGTGTACCGAAGGGTTTGGTTCAAAACCGAGAACCGCAGCATGCCTAATGATTATATTAGAGAACTAGTATTGAGAACAGCAGTTTTAAAAGAAAAGAAATAAATAAATAATTTATTGTACTAATATAAACTACCCCCACAGACACAGAAGCTGTTGGAAAGAGTCATGGGATTTAAAATGGATCAAGAGACAACGGGAGAAGTGAGTCCGGCACAGCTACTTATGACAGCACCCAAAATTTGAAAAGAAATTCTAAAATGTATAGAAAATAGAACAACAGAACTCCCGAAGGGCAAAGTGGCCTCTAGGAGTCTTTGATGAGAAATGTTGTGATGAAATGGCATCGAAGATCAAGCATTATGAAGATGAATTTCAGCAACAGAAGAGAAGAAGATCTGAATAAGAACTGACAAACAAATGGACGGCAATGCAACTTGGAGAACAGTGCAAGCAAGTTGTGACAGTAAATCAAGAGCAAGGAATGCTGCAATGGATTTGGCTGGACGGGCGGAGACAGCTGACACCCGCCGGCCCACAGCTCCTAATAGCTCCACCCACCTATCAAATTCCAAGAAGAGGGATAAGAAGGGGGCTACACAACCAACTACCAGGCAGAGAGATGCCTGCTGGAAAGAAGAGACTCTGCAGACAGTGGAGACAGATGACATTCCAACCACGCTGCAATGAGTTCATCTGTGGTGGCTGGAATAGGATCTGTGAATCCTGCATAGGCCTCTACAGCTATGCCTGATGCTGTAGACCTGACTGAAGACCCATGGCATAAAACCCCATGATCTTTCAAGGTAGATGGAGCCAACAATTTTATGCCAACTACAAGCCAACATAATGTGCAATACCAGACGGGGTATGTGGATTTCCCTGACAAGGAAATGGAAGATTCAAGCACTATGTGCCAACAACCAGAGGGGGAGAAAACCAACAACCCTGATCTACTGGATCAGACAGATGGAGAACTTCAGTCAACTCTCGAAGAAGACGAAGCGCTAATTCTCCAACAAGTGTCACTGGAAGTATGGTCAAGACATAAGACTGATGTGGGTAGAGTCAAATCAGCACAACCCATCAGCATAAGAGTAAAACCTAATGCTCGACTGCCATACAGAAATCAGTATCCATTGAAGCAACATGCAATCAAAGGCATTGAACCAACCATGAATAGGATTACTAGAAATGGGAGTGCTAGTTAAAACAAAAGTTAATGTAACACACCAATCTTCCAATCAAGAAAAAAAACAATTCTACAGATGATAGGTTGGTTCATGATTTAAGAGCTGTCAATGCCATTGTCGATGCTGAGACTCCTGTCGTCCCTGATCCACATACGTTGTCCCTGATCCACATATGTTGCTATCAAATGTTCCACCAGATACTAAATGGTATACGGTAATAGACCTTTGTTCTGCATTTTTCAGTATGCCGATAGATAAGGAGTCACAGTATCTTTTAGCTTTTACATATCAGAAACAACAATATACGTATACTCGACTTCCACAAGGTTATGTAGAAGTCCATCAGTTTTTAACAGGATATAGCACAGGCTTTACAGCATATGGATGTTGCGAGCATAGTAATGCAGTATGTAGATGACATAGGAAAGAGGAATATAGCTCCATCAGATAGAGGCTGTAACTCAAGCTCCGCAGCCACAAACAGTAGGGACAAATGCTTTCCTGTCTGGGGATGACTGGATATGGTTCATGGATAACTATGCTGGGAAAAAAAAAAGAAAGAAAGAAAAAACGCTCCATTACGTGCACTGAAAAAGCTGCAGACCAATTAACTTAAAAAAGGACCTGCAGGTCGGCACCAGTTCTAGGTAATGAAGTTATTCTTGATGCTCCTGAGCTCACAATCCAGCGGTGCGCCGCGGTGAATCCTGCCACTAAAATGGTAACTCCGGAAGAGGGTATCCAATATGACTGTAGATAAGAAACAGACAACTTTATGAGGGAATGTGATGATTTACACAACCAACCAATAACGGCTGATGTGACTTTAATTATGGATGGATCTTGTTTTAAGGATGCCATGGCACAACCATGTGGGTTTTGCCATAATTGAACTAAAGCCAGATGGCACCTTTTTGGAATTATAAAAGTATTAAATTGAGGAAAACCATGCTCTGCCCCAATTGGCAGAAATAAAGGCTTTTAGGACACCCATGTAGATGAACATTGTCAAACTCTTACAAGTAATGTTACTTTCGATGGCAGTTACAGTGATTGGAATGCCCTGCCCATCAAAGCCAAACAACATAATAGCTTAAAGGTAATCAATTAACTGATGAAGAGGAAAAGGCAGCAGGGGTAAGTATGTGCCCCATACTATTTGCAGTTGATTGTAAAACCTTAATTATTCTATCTTTTTCTTATAGCAGCACAGGACAAGGCAGTCCTGCAAGGAAAAACGGTGTGGCTTAAGGGGTATGACCATGAACACCCTGGATGGGCCACAGCAGATGGGAGGAAGAAGTAACCAACCCATGCACCAGACAGTGGATCTGTAGCAAAGTTTGTGTAGAGAGATTTTCCCAAGGTTTAGTTTTCCTGACACATGTAGTTCAGACAATGGATCCCCCTTTGTGGTGGAGGTAATAAAACGTATTAATGAAAATTACTTGGGATCCAGCAGAAGTTTAGATGTGTATAACCCACAGTTGCAGGGAACAGCTGAATGAGCAAATGGAATTTTGAAATCTAAGGGAATTAAGGTTCATAGCAAACAGAGAGAACAAACTAGATGTCTAAGGATGTTTTGCTAAGTGTTGTCAACTAACTAAACTAACACACTAACCCATCTAACACTGCATGAAATATGCATAGGGAGACCCATGCATGCACCTTTTTTGAAGACTTAAGAAGGTCTATCTCATGAACAGCTGAGAAGTTATGTTCAACAATTGTCCTGTATTTGTAAGGTGATTTTTCAACAGGTAAAAGGGGCTAAAGAAGATGGAGAGGCTGAAATCACACATCTCTAGAATGGTGCGACCTGGAGAGGGGGTATACATAAAAGGTTTCAGAGGGAATGGAACCAACTGAGACGTGGAGGTCCATTCAAAGTTGTCCTGACCAAGTGCACTGCACTGGACATCGAGGGTAAGACTGTTTGATTCCATTTTAACGGCTGCTGCAGGGCTGACAGACTGCCCTCAAGCATCAGCAGACACCACCTGAAAAGGAAGGGGAAGGTAATACCTCCAGGCAGGGAAGAGGCGGCTACAGGAAGGGGAAAAGATGACGCCTCTCCTGCAAGATTAGGCACAGCCAGACAGAAACTAAGATCATAAAGACTGATCTCCAACAAAGCAGCAAAGAAACTAGGAGTAGAGGTTTGTTACCAAGTAGGCAAAGGAGTGATTCGTGAGGATTCAACTAAGTTAGAAACAAATAGGCTCTGGAGATTTAGAGTCCGGTGAAGGACCATTAAGATATAGGTTATGAGAAGTTTAATACAACCAATGGGTTGTTGTGACCATAAAGTTGCTATGTTACCTCACCCCACAGTAGGTGGAGTGTTAGCTACTTCTGGAGAACTCCAGATAGGGGTAGTATGGAACAACAATGAAGAAAATGTTTATGGGAAAAAAAAAAGGAAAAAGGTAACGATATGCCTATGGTGGATACCCATAGAAGAATGCTTAATGGGTTATTTGTCTTTATAGGGAAATCATGGTGGAGAGCAATATTGACGGAATACACCCGTGTTGGACAACATACCATCGATGACTCGAGACCAAACAGGGGAGAGGACGTCGGACAGTGTTTTCCAGCCGGAGCCTGCCCCATGGCAACTGACGATTGGGGATCTACAACCAGGACCCAGCAGACTTCGTCTACGAGAGTCCACCGGCGTGTACTGGGCTCCACCTCCATGCCACTATCAGCCTCCGAGGACCTACTACCAGCATCCCCTCCAACCTATGTCACCAGTACAAGGAGACCCTCTCCTCACCTCCCCTCCCTTTATGCCAACGCAGGGATGCGCTCCAGCGCAGGAGCAAGGAACGCCGACAACACCCACAGATCCCCGAACCCCTGAGGAGCCCAGGGAGACACCTTTCTCCCCAACCTATGACCGAATATCATCTGACGGCAGCGACGTCAGCGATAGCGACACTAATGCTCGTGTAGGATCCTGGTTTTTGAAAGTTTGTGTTTATACTTGGGAGGACCTTGCCACCATGCCTTTGAATGACGTACGAGAGATGATGAAAGATGTTCAGGTGTTGGAAGATACACCACAGAGCTGTGTGCGTCTATACTCGCCACTCGCAGAAGATGATTTGCTTTTCAGCATTTCCGCTGGCAGCAGGAAGCGGTTCCCGCTGCATCCAATAATACCCCAAGCTTCACTGAGTAGTGTACTGCTGCTTGTATCCCTCTATTGGGAAGGTTCAGTCAGGAGATTGATTGATAGTGGATGGTTAACCTTTAGTATTATAATCTCTGCATGAAGTTAGTATATAATCTCAGTATGATCATTTATGGGAGTGTGTATCATGTTATTAATCATTTTATGTAGATGATTTAGTATATTCATACGTGTGTGCTGAAACCACATAACATTTTTGAAAGGTGCAATTTGTGCCGCAGTTAAATACTGCCGTTACACGCTTACAGACAAATGCTTATGTTTGCTATGAAGAATTTGTAGTTGATTAGTTATAGTGGTTGTAGTATGAGACTTGTTAGTCTCAAGGGGGGAAATGTAGAATAATTTTATAATATTCTTTACATCATGCTATTATATTATGTTATTTACTATTGTTCATGTGTTCATGTAATGCATGTCTCTGTTAGTTATAGTATGCTAGTAGACACAGGCGTAGAAAAGACATGTATCCTTTTTCTGTTCGCCAGCCTGCCATGTTTCAGTTTTACGGCAGCCTCTTGGCAGCTGGACAGTTTGTTTTTTCTAAAGTCAAGACTTTAGGTCAATTGTCTCTCTGTCTCCCTCTGGTGCAAATGAGGCTCATTGGATAAGAAATGTGACACTATGATTTGTTGCACAACACCTGGCATTGGAGACTTGGAGGCTGAGAGGGCCTCCCAAGGGGTCACGGACATTGACCTTTGTAGGGAGGGGGGAACAATTGTGTCTTGACGAAGACTCAACTAAGACTCAACGAATGGTTTTGAACAATTGTGTCTTGACGAAGAATCAATTGAGAAGCAACAAACTCCCAAGAAATAGTATAAATAGATGGAGCGGAGAGCGATTGGCGCGTCAGTTCTTTGGTCGGTCTGACTGCCAGGAGGTGTTTTTGGGAATAAGTCCTCCTTTTGCATTCTGACTCTGACTCTGCCTGATTTTTCTGAGGAGAACTACGAGGGAAGACTTCAAGAACCAAAAGTGGATACACTTGAGGATTTTACGTTTTTTTCTGGAATATATGTTTTGTGGGGTTTTTTTGCACCGTGACTGGCCTAGGATACCTTTTAAATAAAATTCCATGACAGAGCTGAAGAAGGTTCAGACTGGAAGAGTTTAGAAATGTAAAGTCCAAACAGCTGAAACCAACAGGAGGAGAAGAGCTCTTTTCACACACATCTCAGATCTGGTGTTGGGAATCACATTAATAGAGCGTTTAGTGATCAGTAATGATTCATATTGAACAGAGATAGGTAGTGATGTAGTTCTGAAGACCAGTCTCAGTCTGGAGACCCGCTCAACAGAAGACTGCTCTGTATGTTTTTGTTCTATGTTTTAGTTTGGGATGTCTCAGCAGGGGCACAGATGTTCTTCTCTCTCCCACATTTTTATAAACAATGCGAGGAAATACACATTTTTCAGCTCATGTAAGGAAGGACACTAAAGAGGAATGGCCATAGTAATATCTGTCAAGTTTGAGGTAATTCAAGAAATGCAGGACAAAAAAGGGAGAATGTAATCGTGACAAGGGAAAATAGATAATAATTTGATTAACTAAATTAATTTTCATGAACCGCCTTGTCAAAATAAAGAATTTTTTCACTACCCTGCACCTCAGTTTGGATCTTCCAGACAGACTATTTTTAAATGTTCAATATTTTATTTTTAAAAACATGAGGAAAAGGTGACAAGTTAAATATGGGAGAATCGACATAAAGATAAAGATAAGATAAAAGAGATAAGATAAGATAAGATAAGATAAAGAGACTTTCTTGTCTTTGTGCAGATGTACAACGAAAATTTGTCTGGAAGAACCTGGCAATTGGCAGCAGTGCTGATAAGAATGAAAGTAAATAACAAAAACACTCTTTAAAATTAATAATAAAATAAGCATCAATTACCATGTACAAACAAAATGAAGTGGTCAGTGCTGCCGGAGTGGTCCAGTGTTGAAGTCGGGTTCTTATGGCACAGATGAGTCGGACCGGGGGGGTGTCTGAGTGGTGTGGCGATGGGAGGGGGGGTGTGAGAGGCCACAGCTCTGGGGATAAAGCTGTTTCTTCACTCTGCTGGTTTTTGTTTTTAATGTCCGGAATCTTTTCCCTGATGGTGGAGGGGCAAACTCTCTGTGACCAGGATGTGTGGGGTCTCTGGCGATGCTGCTGGCCTTTTACCTCAGTCGGCTAACATGGACAGAGTCCAGGCTGGGAAGCTGTGTGCACCCACAATCCACTGTGCAGTTTTTACCACACAGGACCAAGTCCCTTCTGTTTCCAGCGGTGCAGCTGGAAAACCAGACCGTGCTGCAGTAGCACAGAATGCTCTCAATCGTACTCCTGTAGAGCACGACTGACAGCAGCAACAGCAAAGACGAACATGACTAAAATAAATATGAGAGACAAGACGGCAGATAGATGTACTTCGTACATCTAGAAGTACTCCCCACAAGACACCACGAGGGACGTCTTCTCCATATCCACAAAACACATCTGAAGTGGTCAGGTGAACTCCCATGAACGCTCGAGCACCCTGTGGAGGGTACAGAGCTGGTCCACTGTTCCACGACCAGGACGGAAACTGCATTGTTCCTCCTGGATCGGAGGTTTGACTATCGGTCGAATCCTCCTCTCCAGTACCCTGGAATAGACTTTCCCAGGGAGGCTGAGGAGTGTGATCCCCCGATAGTTGGAGCACATCCTCCAGTCCCCCATTTTAAAAAGAGGAACCACCACCCCGGTCTGCCAATCCAGAGGCACTCTCCCGGGCCGCCACGCGATGTTGCAGAGACGTGTCAACCAAGACAGTCCCTGCACATCCAGAGACTCAAGGTACTCAGAGAGAATCTCATCCACCCCGGGTGCCTTGCCACCGAGGAGCTTATCAACCACCTCGGTGACTTCAGCTTGGGTGATGGACGAGTCCACCTCTGAGGACCTCAGCCTCTGCTTCCTCCATGGAAGACGTGGCGAAGGGATCCCATCGCTACACACAGACACACATCTGTAAATAGATTATTTTTGTGTGTCGTGTTCTAAATCTGTGAAGAAAGTAGTTATTTTGTTATCAAAAGTCTTTTCCTGTATTTTGTTGTTCTCTCAGAAAAGTAAACAACTGTTCAGATGTTTGTCACTAATACTAAAAATCGATGTCAGTCACTGTTCTGCTTCAGTTTGCTTCTCTGCAGAAAAAGCTCCTTTTCTCTGTTTTTGGTCAAAATGAGGTGTTTTCATTAAAATCACACTATGTTCTACTGCTGATTTCTAGAGATCTCAAAAATATAGAAACTCCCTTTTTTTTGCTGATGAAAGAAAGGACTCTAAAGTTGTTTTTTTTTTTTTGTTTTGATGTTTATGTAGTCCTAAAACTCAATATCTGTGGGCCTTGAAAGTTCAGCGAAAAAAATCCCCAAACTCTGGCAGGATGGAGCTGTCTGCTCTGAACATGGCTGCCAGTCAATGAGTTAATATGACAGAGGAAAACACTGAATTCTGGTCAGAGAATAACGTGGGTGAACTGGAAATGGCCACAAAATGGTAAGGACATAAAATACATTGCTTTTGGTGTTAGTAGTTTGGGATTTGGTGAAGTAGTGAGTGAGAAACATGCAATCTGAGGTGACGGCTGTAATGTGAAGGTCTGGTTTCTGTTTAGAGACTAACGTGAGGTGGTCGCCTCAGAAGATATTCTGCTTGGTGTCATCTGAAATTGCAGCTTTTCTAGTTTCATATGAGACCACGATGTTGAGGTGGAGCAAATGGATCTAGTGTTCTGTTGTGTTTTGCTCCGGATGTTGTTGATGTTGGTGGCCACGGTTATTTTTTTCATATGATTTAAAGTTGTTTAAAAACCAATTCTTTAATGTTACGGAGCATTTGGAGTGATCAGTTAGTGGCATTAGTGGCTTTTTGTTTGAGAAACAATTGAAAGAAAGCATCGCCACAGCACTTTGCTAACTTTTTATACATATGAGCTGGTTCATACAGCTGCTGGACCTCGGGACCGTCGGGCTTAAATGGAAAAAAAAAACAAAAAAAAAACCAGAAAGGGACGAAATAGGAAAACATAATGTCTGTTCATGAGCCCTGAAACACGGGTCTGAGTGGAGTCATCGATGACGTTGATGCGTTGTCCCAGAATTGATGTGAAGACCAACAGAAGCAGAGTCCAGTGGAGGACATGTCCACAGCCAAGGTTACTGGACAGAAAGCCAACAAGTCCAGAGTTTGCAGAGTTGCTGAGAGTTTGGAGCTCCAGCTGGGAGATCAGTGACAGCTTGATCCAGGAGAGATCAGCCTGCTTTGAAAGCTGAAGGTCAACATGGAGCGTGTCAGAGGTTCACAGTCAATGATCCACTGCAGCTCCTTTCTTCTTCTAGCAAGCTTTGAAATGTGGAGCTGCACACGGCTCTGCCACAGTCACAGGACTAAAGACCAGAGAAGAAGCTCCGTTTCTCCTGGAGATCCTCAGTGTGGATCACTCTCAGATCAGCCTGATGTCTGACCTTTAGGGCCATATTTTCATGGCGCAATGCAGAGATCCAAACTGGCGGTGGCGCAGTCATATTTTCGTGAATGGGTTTCTGGCCGGTCCGCTGCTCTTGCGCCGAGATGGGCGTGGCCGCGCACCAGGGGGAGGTGTCGACAGAATCAGCTGGGCGCAGTGATAATTTTGTGCAGAAGGTGTGCAGGCAGGGGAGGGAAGATCTGATGATAATTCGTCTGAGAAAACCTCACAGACAGGTTTCCAGCTTGTCAGTGCCATTAAGATCACTGATGAAATAAATACATTCTTTCTCAACGCTTCCTCCTCCTGTGTTTAGACTGCTGGGTTTGAGCCTGAAGAGCTCCTGTGATTGTGTAGAAGCTATTTGTGCTGGAAAATAATAGTGAGTGAATGAATGAATGAATAAATAAATAAATAAATAACTTGAGTTTGAGCACTGATGTCGCATCAAGCGCAGCCGTTTGTCCCGACCCCAATATCATTTCTTAGAGCCAAATAATTACGGGAAACACAGATGCACAGAAATAATTTGAATTATTGTTTCTGACAGGAGGATTTTTGTTTTATGTTTTGAGTGCTTTGTTTTTATTGTTTTTTTTTTTTTTTTGCGTGTTTCTGATCCGGTCCTTTGTCCAGAGACATGGGCGCGCAAGCAGCGGCTCAGTGGAGGACCAGACGTGGTGACTGGGCTGAGCAGCGGGTCGCACCGCGGACTGGGGGTCCGCTGAGCGCCGCTGTCAGCGGGCTGCTGGCTGAGCTCTGCGCCGCAGCGTCTGGAGCCTCGCCGGTGGAGCGGAGGGTTACAGAGAACATGCGGCTGAGCGCATCCTGAAGATGTTTGACCTGTTTCAGCAGATATCCATCAGGACAAAACACTCTGCTCAGGGCTGAAGACTGCTCAACATCAGATCCTGTAAAGTGGGACAGAGATCTTTTCATCATGTCACAGAAACTGAATAATGCGCTTCACCTGGGAGGACAGAATCTGGATCGCTTTAAATTCAGATGCTTCTAATACGATTGTTTTCAATGGGATTGGACAAAAAACCACCATGTGTCATATCACCCACAATATGAATCATCAAACCCGCAACTGTTGCGCAGTGTTTTTTCCGTCTAAATGCAGGTGATAAACACCAGAACAGCAAGGACGATCTGACAGACCTTTTGGGTTTTTATAATTCAAATAAATCTGTTAAAAATAATTCCCCTGTCCTCTAATTCTTTGACTTTTCCTAAATATGTGTCTTGTATGTTTTTCTGAAGCAAATAAGGTCCTAACAATGACACACATAATATTACAAGCAGTGGCGGAGACCGTGCATTTCACACTAGCGCCTTCAGAACAGATCCGCCTGAACCAATCCACCTCTCAATAACTATTTTGTCTACAAAAAAATCTTATTATGCAGATATGCACATAAAGAGCTGCTGCACAGCAGATAGATACTTGTGCAGCCAGATAATGCCTTTGCTGAAGTGCACAAGTCTCCTACTACCATCTGTGCGCATACAATCGGCATCAACAACTTAATAAAGCAGCATTATTATTTAGGAAAGAAGAACATGTTACTCACCAAAATTCGATTATTTGATAACAAAATACATCCTCCTTTCCTTCCTCAAAAAGAGTTTCAACTGCTCTGTCATATAGATTATCCGGTGCGTTTGAGTCCCCATAAAGCCAGGACTGAAAGTCCAGCTTGCCCTGTGGTATTTCTGGCATAAGTTTTATTTCTCTTCAGGTCTTCTTCTTCTTCTTCTTTGGAATAATTGAGGTAGGCGACCAACAACTTAGGTGCATACTGCCCCCTACTGTATCTCTTGGTGAATGTAAATCAGAGGGCCTGGAATGCTGTTGTTAGAAGCTAGAAGGCGCTGAGTCGCCAACTCGAAATCTGATTGGTTGAAGCAACTGTCTGTTTGGTTGAAGCAGCTGTCTGTTTGACGCTTCACTTACTTCACTGCGCCATCACGGATAGCGAAGGCCTCGAGGCAGATTTCTTTGACCCTAGCAACAGATGATGCCTGAAATCTGATTGGTTAAATGATTTAATATGAAAAAAACATGTCTGGAAGCAGCGCAACCACGGGAAAACTATGAAAGGAACTGGAACATACCGTTTGGAATCATTTATTAATTATTTATGGACAAAATATAATTTACTTTTATATATTTTATACTTTTACTTTATATATATAATTTAATTTTCAGTCTGTAATTCATATCATTTTTAGGCCAGCAGAGAAGGCTTTGCAGGCCCTGACGGCCCCACCACCTGTTACAAAGCATTTATACTTCCAAAAAAGATTAAAAAAAAAAAAGACGCACTTTGCGTGGCTTTTTTTCTGCTATTGATTTGTTTTGGTTCATATGCCGCATCTGAACAGGGAGCGAGCTCTGACAGCAGACAATCAGACAGACGGCAAAAATATCAACCAAATCTCCAAAGAAAGACAATAAAAGAGGCGTAATGAAGAGATATTCAGTTGAAGAAGCTTTAGCAAAGATACAGGAGGTCAGTGAGGGGAATCGGATGGCGGAGACGTGTCGGACTTCAGCGATCTTTACTGGAGTGAAGAGGAGGAAAGTTCTGAATCAGAGGTCAGAACAGCCACGGGCCAAACAGCGAAAAAAATGTAATCCTGATGCCCAAAAAATGCCCGATCGACCTCCAGCTGCTGCACAGTCCAGCACAGAACCCTGCAGTGGCGCATGGAAGCGCTCACGCGTCACCTCCAGTATAGAGAATTACTGCAGGCTGCTGTCAGTTTACAACTAAATAATAATAACATAAAATCGTGTAAAAAAATGTAATAAAATTCAACACAACAGTGACATGGTATTGACAGCAGGAGCACTGCAGCGTCTCCAGAGGTGCCAGTTACAGATTCAGGTAAAATATTATATCCTCCATCAAAGTACAGCAAACCATGTATTTCTCGTTTCCAAAATTAATTTTAGAACGAATGCATTTTCGGAAAAACACACTTTGTCCTGTAGAGCCTGCAGTCCCAGAATCAAATGAGCAGGGTGAGGACGGGTCGGTGTGGGGAGGTGTCCGTCCTGGTGCGCAGCCGGGGAGACTTATTTTACTAATTTTAATATGTTCTTGATTATTATTGACGGTTAATAATACAACCATTTTGTGTGTGTGGTGTGTGTGTGGTGTGTGTGTGTGTGGTGTGTGTGTGTGTGTGTGGTGTGTGTGTGTGTGTGTGTGTGTGTGTGTGTGTTTATCAGAGAAACGAGCGCGCAGAATGTGAGTGAGAGGTAACGCTGCGGAAATGCGCACTGTATAAAGTTTTAAATAATTTTAAAACCTGATTTGAGGCATTAATAAAGCAGACATGAGGCATTAAAAGGTTTGCTGATCCTTTTGACTTCATATTTTGCTTATTTATCTTCATTTTTAATACATTAGATTACAGAAAAACAACCTGTTGTTCTCCTGCGCAAAAACACTGCAAATGTGTGACGGTCTGGCTGGGCGCTGCGGCCTTTGGAGGGGGTGTAATGCTGGCTGTTTTAGTGTTGACAGACACAGCTTTACACAGAGAGGGCTGTGCTTCTAACCATTTTCGCCCATGGCCTAAGCCGAAATCTAGGGAAAATAAAATAATAAGGGATGGTAAAACGAAAGAAACGACCAAAAGGAGGCCAACTGAAAAAAATAAAGTAACCCAAAATGCGCATTCTGTAGCACCACGTTTGCACCGCTGTTGGTCTTCTCCAGGCAAAAAAAAAAGAAAAAAAAAGAAAAAAAGGAACTACAGTAAGTGTTTTAGAGTCAGTTGTCTGTGACTCCATAGCTTCAAACTTCATTTTTCGAAACACAAAGGTTGACACTCTTCTGGCAGCGCTGGCGGACTGTTCATGTTGGTGAAGGGATGTCGTGCATTACAGAGAAGGCGTTCTGTTCTGCTGCAGTTCGGTATGATCCAGTTGATATCTCGCATTGTCAAGAACTGTGGGGATTTATCTAATAAAACTAAAAACAAGACATTTCGGTGTGATTCTATGTGGATTGCCCTGCATGGGGCACGTTAATCATCATTTCTCCCTGTGATTTTGAGGAGGAGGGAACCTGGCTGCAGCAAGAAGAAGTTATTATTTCACTTACTTATTCATTTCTTTTTTTGTTTTGTCTTTCAGCTTCTGGGGGGGGGGGGGGGGGGGGCTGGGGGGGGGGGTCGGGGGTGTCATATTCATATATTAATCAATAAGTAATCTGTACACACATATGCATACAATAAAGTCAGTAAGTCTTTAAAGGTGCAAGACAGATAGTTTTTCATATATTATTTATGTGCATCTGAACCTGACTTGTGACACAAAGAAGCAGAAATAAGTTTATTCCTCTCAGATCGTCTGGGATGTAGCGAGCAGCCAGGAAATAAAATGTATTTGCATCGTGTTAATTTAGCAGATGCTTTGCTGCAGTGCATTTAAAAATGAGGAGTAGTGTTCATTTGAGTGGTCAAATTGTGCTCAGCTGGGTGTAAACCCACTTTCTCTCCTCCCTCTTGCGCCACCTGCGCCGGTGGGCGGGGACGGAGGCGTGACTGCCCTGCTCTGCGCCGTTCACGAAATTGGCAAAATGTTGTGGACACGCCCCGTTGACTTCTTGCGCCGAACAGCCCGCCACAGCCCGTCTAGACCGTGCATAGACCGGGCGCAGTTCACCAATTTAGAGCCCTTAGTGTCAACACAACTTTACTGAAACACACTCAAACATGGAGTCTGACCTCAGAGTCTGCAGACGACAGAGTGGACTCTGCAGAAACCACACAGCTGAGAAACTGCTGAATCCTGCAGATCGTTCACACTCAGGTCCAGATGTTACAGGAGGGAGGGGTTGGACTTCAGAGCTGAGGCCACAGAAGAACAGCTGATCTTTGACAAATTGCAGTTGCTCAACCTGAATAAAGAGAGAAAGAAGTGAGATTAGAGGACAAAGTTTGACGTTGAAGTCATTGAGAGCTGAAGAAGGTTCAGACTGGAAGAGTTTAGAAATGTAAAGTCCAAACAGCTGTAGCCAAACAGGAGGAGAAGAGCTCTTTTCACACACATCTCAGATGGAGTGATGGGGAATCAAATTATAGAGTGTTTAATGATCAATAATGATTCATATTGAACAGAGAAAGGCAGTGATGTAGTTCTGAAGACCAGTCTCAGTCTCCAGACTACTCAACAGAACACCGCTCTGTGTGTTTTTGTTCTATGTTTTAGTTTGGGATGTGTCAGCAGGGTCACAGATGTTCTTCTCTCTCCCATATTTCTATAAACCAGTGTGTTATCTGCAAAGAGGCGCAAACTTGTAAACTCCGGCGTCATATTGAAACCAAGCACCAAAGTATTAACAACCAAGTCGTGGGAGTTTTTTTGATCGGAACCTTTATGAATTGCAGTCACAGAAGAAAGTCATGGAAGCGTTTGGCACTGTGAATAGCAGGAAACCGAAGCATCATACCTATCATAGCGTTACGCAATTGCGAAGGCGAAGAAACCCCACAACATTGGAGAGACATTGCTCCTCCCTGTTTTCGGTGCTAATGGGCGAAGCTGCTGCTGCTGCTGCCAAGCTGGGATGCCGTACCCGAGTTCTGACACCATCCGGCGCCGCATCTCTGACATGGAGCTGATGTGAAGCAACAGGTGCTGGACACTCTCTGTGAGAGCCCATTCTTGTACTTGGTGCGCAGTGATGATAACAACATCTCTGACTGACGTTGAGCGTTTATTATTGATTCCAGAATTGCACAAAGAGGCCAGAAATCGAACGTACACAAAAAATATGAAAAAACCCTGTTAAAATATGTTAAAAACAGATGCTAAAAATGTGTTTTAAAAAGATGTTAAAAACATACTGATGTTAAAAATGTGTTTAAAAAGATGTTTGAGCACATACACAGATAAAGATGATTAAATGTTGTAAAAACATGTGAAGAACTACAAATGTTGGGGACTCATCGATGTGAAAACATTAATCTGACAGACCAGCTAAAACATGACAAGCAGTCGTGTTTCCTCAGACCTCCTCAGAGAACAAGGACTACCATGGCCACATGGCAGGACTGAAGCTCAGACAGAGGAGATGCTTCTCTCACCAGGGGGCCACCACCATGGTGGCTCTCAGAAACACAAAATGGTTGTTCCCTCCCCCACCATGTGCTCGCATCCGTGTTGTTCCTCCAGACAAGGAGGACATGGCGCCCATCTCAAGCCACAGCGGGGAAAAGCCTGGCATTGTGATGCAATACCACTGTCCCACCTCACGAAGAGCGCTCGTGAGAGCCGCTTCCCAAAACGGAAGTGGCCATCCAGGTCGCTACCTGATTGGCTGAGAGGCCGTCAGTCAAAAGGCTGAGAGACCCCCCAGCTCAGCAGTCTTCTTGTTTTTTTCCAAAGTGGACGCACGGTCCGACTAACGGAATAATCAAGGCCTGAACCGTCCCACTGGTGGGACGCGACGGAATGGATCCATCTTCCCCTTCACCGGCGATTCCCTCTCCTCGTCAGCCGAGCAGAACGGCAGGAGCTGCCCTGGAGTGGATCGAGACCCAGCAGGACCGCAGCGCCGCCACAGCTCCGCTCTCCCCTGCAGCCAGCCACGCTGCACCGGCAGCTCGGTCTTTCCCTTTGCAGCCCAGAGCGTCTGGTCTGGACGGACTGGACCTCTTTCTTCACGTGAAAACCCCAAAAAGAGCCACTTAAGCCCGACTGGACGCAGTCGGGCGACCGAGTTGGGACCGGTCCCAACTCAACTCATCAGCCGACAGGAAACACAGAGCAACTGAGCGCCGCTCTTTAAGTCCCTCATCACACAGAGGTGGGTGGCCCGGGCTTAGATAGAAGTTAAATTAAGATTGTGCTTCTAGTTCTCATCCAGATCAATATCCTCTGAAATAATTCCTTTCAAACACATCACAATCCCCATCCCAGAAAAAAAGATAAACAGCAATGAGAGAACACTGGCGGTATCTTCGGTTGCGGTGCAGATTCAGACTGGACTAATATGACGAATTGGACAGGATTAAAAAAACAGACATCATCCATAATTGTTATTCGGGTGAGCCGAATACTCGTTTTAAACGAGTACTCGTCAGCCGGATGTCTGACCTTTAGTCAACACAACTTTACTGAAACACTCAAACATGGAGTCTGACCTCAGAGTCTGCAGACCACAGAGTGGACTCTCCAGAAAACCACACAGCTGCTCAACTCCTGAATCTTGGATATCAGGGTTCACACTCAGTTCCAGATGTTCCAGATGTTTCAGGAGGGAGGGGTTGGACTTCAGAGCTGAGGCCACAGAAGAACAGCTGATATCTGACATCCAGCAGTTCTTCAACCTGAATAAAGAGAGAAAGAAGTGAGATTAGAGGACAAAGTTTGATGTTGAAGTCATTGAGAGCTGAAGAAGGATCAGACTGGAAGAGTTTAGAAATGTAAAGTCCAAACAGCTGAAGCCAACAGGAGGAGAAGAGCTCTTTTCACACACATCTCAGATCTCCAGCTCACACAGCAGCTACACACCGAGGACTTCTGCTCTTTTTCATGGACACACAGGAGCTGAGTTTAACAACAAACACCAGGAAACAAAGCAAAGTTTACTCTGACTGGACAACTCTGGATTCTTTGACTCCAACAGATTCTACCTTCAGACAGTGAACTGACCTCAGAGTCTCCAGTTTACAGTTTGGACTCTCCAGTCCAGAACACAGAATCTTCACTGATGAATCATTCAAATCGTTGTTACTCAGGTCCAGATGTTTCAGATGGGAGGGGTCAGACTTCAGAGCTGAGGAGATCACCTGATAGTCAGGATCAGAGAGGTGATAGTGTCGTAACTCAATGCGACAAACTCTGTAAAGAGACAAAGAAGACAGGAAGCTGCTATGAGAGGAGACACTGTGTTGGATTCGTCCTGTTTGACATCAAGGACTGTTTTCATAGACCAAGCGTGTCGCACCTGCCCTGCAACATGACCAGCTTCTGTGTCCAAACCCAATAGATGACACTGAACAGCAGGACAGGAGGAGGATGGTTGTTGAACTGGGGACTGAGGAGGAGGAGGAGGGGGCAGAGCGACAGCTCGTCATCGTACAGAGAGGTGGGAGGAGCGAGCAGAAACAGGCCCACGTCCAGAGGTAGGACCAGACCTTTCTTAACATCCAGGGCGGGGGGGGGTGGGGGTAGCTGGTGGAGCAGCTCGGAACTCTGAATGCCTGGCTCGAGGGCACGGACACCCGGCTCCTCGACCTGAAAGTCCATCTCTCCTCCACTGACTCCAGCCTCTACAGGCTGACAGATGCAGCCGAACGCCTCCTCCCACTGGGGACATCCACCCCCCCGCCTGCTGCAGGTGGCCGTGGAGAGCCTGGACCAGGGCAGGGACGGCTCTCCCCAGGCTCCCTTCTTCCTCCTCCAAACAGCAGTCCGAGCGCTCGAGGAGCAGGAGGAAGGAGACACTTTAAGTAACGTGTTTGTTCCATGGGTGATTTCGTGGTGTTTTTAATGTGAGCGAGGAAACTGTGGCCAAAACATGCAGAAACAGGAGGCTCATCCTCCCCATTTCAGGGCAGAGCTGTGCAGTCAGCTGATCTCGATCACTGCTCTTGCTGCTCCACCTGCTGACCTGCAGCATCAGCCTCTCTCCATCTTCAGTCCTGTAATGTCTCCTCCAGGAGGTCAAAGTGGCGTCCACGGCGTCCGATGTTGTACAGTAGTAAAGAATACACGAGCACTTGGAAACCCGGCTTTGAGTTTGGTGATGTGTGCTCACTGCACGCCTGTACGCCAAAACACCACAGCAGCACTCTGCCTGCCACCGAGAATAGACCAGGTCGGAGCCGGCGAGCTTTCAGCCCACCTTCCATGCAGAGATTTAGCACGACATGGTCACTGCACCAAGCTGAACCTGTCGACAACATCCGCCTGGTCGCATCTCGATGCAACCCGATCCACCAAACTACCAGTTTGGCTTGCTGGATGAAATGCACTAACGCGTGTGAAACAGAGCCCCAGAGCTTCAGCTCATCTTCTCTGGTCTGACTTTGGCTTCATGTGTTCATGAAGGAGAGAACAAGGACTAAAAAATAAAGATTTCAATAGAGAAAATGTCCTTTCTGATACTTTTATTGAAGCTCCAAGGTGCCGTCCCACGTAAGTCCGCGCCCATCACAACAGCGCGGAGTATTTCAGCACGAAGGTGAAGGATGTTTCACCCCGGAACGCGAACAGGTGCTTCCTGTCAGCCGTCAGTGCATACATTAGGGCTGTCAATCAATTAAATACTTAATCACGATTATTTGCATGAACGTCCATAGTTAACTCTCGATTATCGCAAATTGATCACACATTTTTTTATCTACTCTAAAATGGACATTCAAGGAACATTTTCAAGTCCTAAACTCTCATCAACATGGGAGTGGACAAATATACTTTGCTTTTGTGTAAATGCACTGTTTACTGTTGTTGCCACAATCCAGAACCAGATCAAATACTGTCCAGAATAATCTCCACAGAACCTCAAACATTCTGCTGCTCAGAAAAGAGGCTGGAAGGACAATCCTGACCTGAATGGAACATCATTTAGTAATAAATCTGACCATGTAGTGTCCAACCTGCTACACTTCCAGGTTTCCAAACATTTTCAACTCAAACTGATTGAGCTCATGGATCAATAACAGACTCTGAAACCAGCAAGTTCCTTTTGGTCAGTAACAGAAGAGAATGACCTGGAGCGTATATAAAAGAACAGAATGGCTCAGCCTCCTGATTCCTCTCTGCTCCTCACTCGTGAACCCTGCTGAATAAAAAAGCTTTGCTGTATATCGGGCCACAGTGGATATTTTTTTTATTGTTATTTTATCTTTTTACTTGTTTTTCATTGATGTTTTCAGTAATATCAGTATGCTCATTTAATCACATGTTATCATATATTCCTGCTCATGCATGCTGACTGTGTTTCACTGTCAAGGTATTTTTATGAGTGGAATCCAACTTGTGAGCTTCTGTAAAAAGTAGCTTTTCTGCAAGAGGTGAGGCAGGATGTGGTTTGCAGCAGGAGTTGAACTGTATGGAACTCACCAGTTTGGATTTCATCCTGACTGGTTAGATCCGGGCGTGAAGAACTCACGTGTGGATCTCACGTGCACTGCGTGCATAATTCCTTTTAACAATGTTTTATTGTCTCTTCTCTTACTTTTCTTTGAGACCTGAGGCTGCGGTTGGTTTCCTTGGTAACGAAACAGGTGCACAGCAAAAAAAACTTTGTACTATATTATATGTCAACCGAAAGATTTATGGCCCCCAATAACCCCTCCCCTCGCCATTTGTCCACCATTTGTCCACCGTTTGTCCACCGCGCATTTGTCCACCCCCCCGAAACTTCCTCCTTCTGTGGTCTTTTGAAGTTTTACGATGTGTTAGGTGTTGACACATCTGAAGGGATGAGTAGGAGCTAGACAGACGGATAGAGGGGGGTGAATTTATATTGTACTTAAAGATGGCGGAGAAACGTCTCATGAAGAGATTATATTACAAGCTGAGTCATCCTGGTAGTTTCGGCGGGGTAGAGCGGCTTCATAAAGCGGTTTCAAGATGAGACGGGAAAGAAAGTCAGGGTGGAAGATGTGAAAGACTTTTTATCATCTCAAGACACCTATACTCTGCATAAACCGGCTCGGGTACATTTTCCAAGGAACAGCGTTTTTGTTACAAGACCTCTCAAACAATTTCAGGCAGACCTTTGCGATATGCGGGCGTGAGCCGACGAAATGATGGGTATAGTTATTTACTCACGGTCATAGACGTTTTTTCCAAATTAGCGTACGTGCGAGCTTTGAGAAGGAAGACCGCGGCTGAGGTGGTGTCTGCCTATGAATCCGTCTTTCGTGAGAGCCAGACGCCTGAAAAACTACAGACTGAGCAGGAAGAGAATTTTTCAAGAATTTTTACAAAGAGAAACAAAAATAAAGGCAGAAATTTAAGGCGGGCGATGTTGTCAGAATGTCCAAGTTGCGAGGGGCCTTCGATAAAACAGAGTTTCACCGGATGAAGTATTTACGTGTCAGAATGCATTGTGCGTACTCCGCGTATATAAACTCAAAGATTATGACGGCGAAGCGATCGAAAGGTTCATTCTGTGAGCCGGAGCTGCAGAAAGGGATAAAAAGACTCATTAACATTTAACTCATTAACATTTCTCAATCATACAATTTTCAAACAGTCTGTTTGATATTACATTTTACTACAAACCAGATATGTCCAGGGTGTCTGTAGCACTTTAGATGGTTATATGACCTTTTTAAAGCTCTCCAGAGGTGAACCTAAAATTATGATCTAAACAAGAAACTCAGGTTTTATCTTAACATATAAAGCAAATCATCAAAAGGTTTCTATTTGTGACCTGAAGATAACCAAATCTGCTCCTAACTTGAAATTTTAAGTGTGCTGCTCTCAAAACTTTGAACATGTCATGTCCTTTGTGATAAGCATCGTGAAATTCCTCTGATATTTCCCAGTACGTGATCACTGTAAAACCTGCAACATCCACCAAGTTCTAATATATAGATCTGAAAATAACAACTCAAAAGGAGGAAGTTTTTAAAAAAGTGTATAAAAGTACAAGAAAAAGGTAATAAATGAATAGTAACATCATTCAAAGACAGAGTCTCATTCTAAAATATCAAAATAAAGCCCACAAACTTAATCAGGAAGCGTAGACACGCGCTTGAATAAAACAGAATAATGGTTGATAAATTTCACAAACTCAAATTCAATTTTCTGTACAGAGACAATAATGATGATGTTGTCGCTGGACGCCAAACAAAACCGAGTCAGCAGGTAATGTCAGCTTTGGAAGCTGCTGTCTCACAGCTGCAGCGTAGACGGTTGGACTGTCCGAAAAAAAACAAACAACGTTAATCCGGTAAAGCGATATTTGTTGGTCAAGAAGGTGAAACTAAACAAATCCTATGTATTCCTGTGTACAGCAGAATACAAATACACAACTGTGTACCATTTCGCTCTGGCTGCTATTGATACTAAGACCGCATTAACATCTGGTACAACCGGAGTTAAAGGACTGACGCTGACATTTATTTTTTCCTCGGATCCTGTGCAAATCTATGCTTCTTTGTTCCTGGTTTTCAAAACGGGGATTTCTTGGTGTGGTGTTTGGAGACAGACATGACACTCCCTCGTTTCAGCATTGTTTGAACCACTGGTCTGATCCCCAGTTCTTTTTCCATTGATAAGAGATACTGTTGAACACAAACAGGATATTTCACATAGTAATTGTTGCTTGATAAGGTTCCACATCCAGCAATCCTACATGATTTGCAAATACAGATTTTCTTCCCTTTTCTAACAAATCCACAGAAACATTACCAAAGACAAAATATGACAACCCCTTGTAAGAGCAGCAGCATTTATATCAGAATTAAGAAAGAACAAAATAAAGTGCTTAGATTGAGAACAAATACAAACATCAGCTCTGCATTAGCTTTTCCTGTTGCAATTTCTTTTCTGATCAGTCTCAACCAACTGCACAAGAAAACAGAATATCAACTCAATATACATTTTCTCACTCTTTTTCTACTCTGACAGACAGTAATCACTCCGTACTGCAGTTTGCTCCACTGTTTTAGGTGGTGTAAAGATTACTTGTGCTTCCACTCTTGCCTGTATCTTCTTGATAGCACTCCCTACATATAACGTGACTCTGTTTCTCGTCTGATACTTTAAAACTGAACCATCTCCGAATTACTGGGCCACTGCTTTTTTCTTTTCCTGAATGGGATTTTTATTGGGGTGTTGTCTGGGACACACAATGACTCCTCGTTTCAGCACTGTTTGAACCACTGGTCTGACCCCATTTCTTTTTCCTCTGATCAGGGATACTGTTTTAACAAACAGGATATTTTGCATAGTTAATTGTTGCTTGATAAGGTTCCATATCCAGCAGTCCTACATGATCTGCGTGCTGTGTCCATAATTTAGATGGAACAGACGCTCAAACTGACGGAGGTTGTAACGACACATCCAACTGAATTAACTTCTGCTTTCGTTGTATTTTGCAGGATTTTAATGAAAAAAAAAAGCAAAGTGTCCTCATCATACGACCAACAATAAAATTATGGTTGCTATCTTCATCATCTGGTTTGTCTGTGAAGAAACTGGTAACAAATGTCAGCATTTTAGTCTCTGTCCCAGGGATCGTTTGTAAATGCACTTTGAAGTTTTTACGATGGGTTAGGTGGTTGAGGAGATGAGCAGGAGCAAGACAGACGGATAGAGGGGGGTGAATCTATATTGTACTTAGAGTTGGCAGAAAAGCGTGCCATGAGAAAGTCAGGGTGGAAGATGTGAAAGACTTTTTATCATCTCAAGACACCTGTACTCTGCATAAACCCGGCCAGGGTACATTTTTCAAGGAACAGAGTTTTTGTTACAAGACCTCTCAAACAATTTCAGCAGACTTTGCGATAGGAAGACGGGCTCACCGTTCTCTCTCCTCTCTTTCATCCTCTGGTTGTCTATGAAAGAAACTGCTAACAAATGTCAAGCATTTCAGCTACTGTCCCAGGAATCATTTGTAACTGCACAGATGAATGGTTCAATGTTTCCGTGCACATCTTTTAATATAACATCAGTCCCTTGGAGAGAGACAAACAGTATTTGTGGACTTTCTTCTAATTCATCCTTCTTCACTACTCGTCTGAGAATGGTTTATCTACTGGTCTGCTTGACAGAATGCAAATGTTCTGATTCCCCTCAATTGTGAACAGTCGAGTCACAACATCAGCATTTAGCAAACCAGAGGCTGCTTTCTGCCAAACAGTGAAATATTGTCCTACCGTCTGATGTATGTTTGGAATGTTTTACTGTTACTCACTCTGGAGCACAAATTCTATAGAATCTTAATTTTGATAGCATATCTTTTCCTAATATTGAAAACATTTCTAAATCACAAACACATGTTGAAATTTCCAGCCATCTCTCTCAACCGGTAACAGTTTAGACAGCGGTTCTCTTGGTGGGACACCAGAAATGCTGACAGTTTGAACAGTGTCATTACTTCATGGACAGTATATTTCCTGTTGATGAATAAAGAGAGAAATGCACCTACATTTATGAGAAACATTATGGTTTCCCTTTAATGTTTAAACAAATCTTTGGTATTTTCTACTGCTGTATTTGAAACTTGTGTCTGAAGAACCATCATTGTTATTATTATTATTATTTGATCACTGCAGGTGAAGAAAGCAGAGAGACGCGTATTTTGTGTCTGATTAAGGAGTTGAAGGAACTTGGACGCTGACGATGATTCTCTGGGAGGTGAGAAGCACATCAGGCCTGTAGAGACGCTCGGTCTGGCTGTGAGTGTTTGAAGCTCGCTACAGGTGCTGATTCTGGAAGTGAGTACAAATAAGGCCTTACATCCTCACCATGCAGAGGTGCTGAAGCCATTTGTTTGCGTCAATTGACGCTTTTGTGGTTTTCCCACAGAGTTTTTTCCCAATGTGTATTTAGTATGGTCAGGTCAATCAGAGAAGTGACAAACGGATGAAAGAAAATAAGTTCGATTAGATTCCCTCGTTCCGTGTCTTCTCACAGAATGTTCTTTAAAGCATCTGAGTATCGACCCGTGTTGCTGTTTTTTGGGGGCCAGTTGTATTCCGGGGCATTCTTGCAGGCCTGTACTACAGCCATTTCCTGCTCCTTAGTGAAGCAATCTTTATTCTTACGATGGAGTCAGTAACCCCCCCTGTGCAAATAGATCATGCTGAAAAACTACTCTGGAATTCCTGTTCTCAAATGAGTGGACTTTATGGTGAACGAATACAGACAAGTTATGGAAAAGCTTCTTACTTTAGCAGATGTGATAACACGGGTACTTCACTGTAAGAAACGAACTGATGAACAGGTGTCTGAATATGCAGAAAGATTTCTTAAATGTTGGAAAGAAAAGGCAAAATCAAAAGTGTCGCATAAAGCTGAACCCTTCTTTGTGTCAATGATCATTAATGGACTGGGAACACAGGATGCTGATACTTTAAAGAATTAGCAGCGCCAGACGTGTTTTCATTGATTCCTGTGGAATTACGGAAAAGGACTAGAGAATTAGATGCAACTGGATTGTTTGCAAATCAAGAAAAAAAAAAGCTAAGATTCGTGCTGTACAATACACAACTCTGGGAGAGTATAGACCGTTTGTATCAACACAACCAGGCTTCAGAGGATGAGGACGAGACAGGATGAGACCAAATCAACAACGATTTAGGGGCCAACATTATTATAATAATACTAATGATCAAAAACTGGCAAGGGTGAAGAAACCTCAATGATCAGAGACTGTGAGCAAAGGAAAAAAAAAAGAGATGAAGCTAAAGTAGCTAGACCCTCCGGAGTGCCACAAGTGTTGAATCAAGGCCAAAACTCAACAAGTACCAAAGACAAACATTACACCAGAACAGAGAGCAGTTTCCTTTCTGTGGAGAAAAACTTCTACACAATGAAGAGGCCGACAGAACTGGGATGCTGACGGTGATCGAATAATAATAATGATGGTTATTCAGGCACAAGTTTCAGATACACCGGTAGAAATACCAAGATTTGTTTCAACATTAAAGGGAAACCAAAAAAGTTCTCGGAAATGTAGGTGCATTTCTCTCTTGTATTCATCAACAGGAGATATACTGTCCCATGAAGTAATGACACTGTTCAAACTGTCAGCAATTTCTGGTGTCCCACCAAGAGAACCGCTGTCAAAACTGTTACCGGTTGAGAGAGATGCTGGAAATTTCAACATGTGTTTGTGATTTAGAAATGTTTTCATTATTAGGAAAAAGATATGCTATCAAATTAGATTCTATAGAATTTGTGCTCCAGAGTGGAGTAACAGGAAAACATTCCAAACTACACAGACGTAGGACAGTATTTCCCTGTTTGGCAAAAAGCAGCCTCTGGTTGCTAATGTTATGTTGTGACTCGACTGTTCAAAATAGAGGGAATCAGAACATTAGCATCCTGTCAAGCAGACCAGTAGATAAACCATTCTCGGACAGAGTAGCGAAGAAGGATGAATTAGTAGAAAGTCCACAAATACTGTTTGTCTCTCTCCAGAGGGACTGATGTTATTATTAAAAGATGAGCACGGAAACATTGAACCATTCATCGGTGCAGTTACAAATGAATCACGGAGTCAGCGACTAAAATGCTGGACATTTGATACAGTTTCTCATATACAACCAGATGATGAAAGAGAGGAGAGGAGGAAAGGTGAGCCGTCTTCATATCGCAAAGGTCTGCCTGAAATTGTTTGAGAGGTCTTGTAACAAAAAAAAAACTCTATTCCTTGGAAAATGTACCCTGGCCGGTTATGCAGAGTATAGGTGTCTTGAGATGATAAAATCTTCACATCTTCCACCCTAACCTTTCTTCAGGGACGCTTTTCTGCCATCTCTAAGTACAATATAGATTCACCCCCTCTATCGTATGTCTTGCTCCTGCTCATTCCTCAAACACTAACCCATCGTAAAAACCTTCAAAGTGCAGTTACAAACGATCCCTGGGACAGCGACTAAAATGCTTGACATTGTTCCAGTTTCTTCATAGACAACCCAGATGATGAAGCAACTAAAAATTTATTGTTTGGTCGTATATGATGAGGACACTTGCTTTTTTTTTTTTCATTAAAATCCTGGCAAAATACAACGAAAGCAGAAGTTCAGTTGGATGTGTTGTTACAACCTCGTCAGTTGAGCGTCTGTTCCATCTAAATTATGGACACAGCACGCAGTCATGTAGGACTGCTGGGATATGGAACCTTATCAAGCAACAATTAACTATGCAAATATCCTGTTTGTTAAAACAGTATCCCTGATCAGAGGAAAAAGAAATGGCGATCAGACCAGTGGTTCAATCACTGCTGAAACGAGGAGTCATTGTGTGTCTCCAAACAACACCCCAATAAAAACCCCATTCAGTAAAAGAAAAAAAACAGTGGCTCAGTAATTCAGAGATGGTTCAGTTTTAAAGTATCGGACGAGCAACAGAGTCACGTTATATGTAGGGAGTGCTATCAAGAAGATACAGGCAAGAGTGGAAGCACAACTAATCTTTACACCACCTAAAACAGTGGCGCAAACTGCAGTACGGAGTGATTACTGTCTGTCAGAGTAGAAAAAGAGTGAGAAAATGTATATTGAGTTGAAATTCTGTTTTCTTGTGCAGCTGGTTGAGACTGTTCAGAAAAGAAATTGCTGCAGGAAAAGGTATGTAATGCTGATGATTGTATTTGTTTTCTTAACCTAAGCACTTTATTTTGTTCTTTCTTCGTTCTTATATAAATGCTGCCCTTACAGGGCTTGTCATATTTTGTTCTTTTGTAATGTTTCTGTGGATTTGTTAGAAAGGAGAAGAAAATCTGTATTTGCAAATCATGCAGGATTGCTGGATGTGGAACCTTATCAAGCAACAATTAACTATGCGAAATATCCTGTTTGAGTTAAACAGTATCTCTTATCAATGGAAAAAGAACTGGGGATCAGACCAGTGTTCAATCAATGCTGAAACGAGGAGTGTCATGTCTGTCTCCAAACACCACACCAAGAAATCCCGTTTGAAACCAGGAACAAAGAAGTGCAGATTTGCACAGGATCCGAGGGAGAAAAAAATGTCAGCATCATTCCTTTAACTCCGGTTGTACCAGATGTTATGCTATTTTAGTATCAATAGCAGCCAGAGCGAAATGGTACACAGTTTGTGTATTGGTGTCTGCTGTACACAGGAATACATAGGATTTGTTTAGTTTCACCTTCTGTGACCCAACAATATCGCTTTACAGGATTAACGTTGTTGTTTTTTTTTTCAGACAGTCCAACCGTCTACGCTGCAGCTGTGAGACAGCAGCTTCCAAAGCTGACAATACCTGCTGACTCGGTTTTGTTTGGCGTCCATCGACAACATCATCATTATTGTCTCTTGTACAGAAAATGGAATTTGAGTTTGTGAAAATTATCAACCAGTTTTTCTGATTTTATTCAAGCGCGTGTCTACGCTTCCTGATTAAGTTTGTGTGGCTTTATTTTGAATATTTAGAATGAGACTCTGTCTTTGAATGATTTTACTATTCATTTATACCTTTTCTGTATTTTATACACTTTTTAAAAAACCTTCCTCCTTTTGAGTTGTATTTTCAGATCTATATATTAGAACTTGGGTGGATGTGAAGGTTTTACAGTGATCACGTTAACTGGGAATATCAGAGAATTTCACGATGCTTATCACAAGGACATGACATGTTCAAAGTTTTGAGAGCAGTAACTTAAAATTTCAAGTTAGGAGCAGATTTGGTTATCTTCTAGGTCACAAATAGTAACACTTTGATGATTTGCTTTATATGTTAAGATAAAACCTGAGTTTCTTGTTTAGATCATAATTTTTAGGTTCACCTCTGGAGAGCTTTAAAAAGGTCATGTAACCATCTAAAGTGCTACAGACACCGGACCTATCTGTTTGGAGTAAAATGTAATATCAAAACAGACTGTTTGAAAATTGTATGATTGAGAAATGTTCATGAGTTAAATGTTAATGAGTCTATTTTTTTCCCTTTCTGCAGCTCCGGCTCAACAGAATGAACCTTCGATCACTTCGCCGTCATAATCTTTGAGTTTATATACGCGGAGTACGCACAATGCATTCTGACACCGTAAATACTTCATCCGTGAAACTCTTTTCGTATTTTTTTATTGAAGACCCCTCGCAACTTGGATATTCTGACAACATCGCCGACCTTAAATCCTGTCTTTATTTATTTTTTTCTCTTGTCTCGTGTGTAGGCGTACCGTACAAATTGTGAAACACTTGAAGGCCCTTCGTCACATCAGCCGGACGCATTTTATACTGCTGTGGTGAGTGTTATTATAGCTTTCACTAAGTCTGGTAGGACCTCCACGTACCGACGCGTGTTCTTAGCAGTGAAATATCTCCACATTCTGGTCTTTCAACCATGCAGGCTTTTTGATCACTGGCTGTGGCATAATGTATGATGTTGTGTTTCCTCATCAGAATCTTGAAACTTTTGTTGAAAAATTCTCTTCCTGCATCAGTCTGTAGTTTTTCAGGCGTCTGGCTCTCACAAAAGACGGATTCATAGGCAGACACCACCTCAGCTGCAGTCTTCTTTCTCAAAGCTCGCACGTACGCTAATTTCGAAAACACATCGATGACCGTGTGTAAATAACTATACCCGTCATTTTCATCCGCTAACGCTCGCATATCGCAAAGGTCTGCCTGAAATTGTTTGAGAGGTCTTGTAACAAAAACTCTGTTCCTTGGAAAATGTACCCTAGCCGGTTTATGCAGAGTATAGGCGTCTTGAGATGATAAGAAGTCTTTCACATCTTCCACCCTGACTTTCTTTCCCGTCTCATCTTGAACCGCTTTATGAAGCCGCTCTACCCCACCGAAACTACCATGATGACTCGGCTTGTAATGTAACCTCTTCATGACACGTTTCTCCGCCATCTCTAAGTGCAATATAAATTCACCCCCCTCTAACCGTCTGTCTAGCTCCTACTCATCCCTTCAGATGTGTCAACACCTAACCCGTCGTAAAAACTTCAAAAGACCTCAGACGGAAGGAAGTTTTGGGAGGGTGGGGGGACAAATGCGCAGTGGACATACGGTGGACAAATGGTGGACAAATGGCGAGGGGAGGGGTTTATTGGGGGGCCATAAATCTTTTGGTTTGACATGTAATATAGTACATACTTTTTTCACACCATCAGAGGATGTGTCCATGGCCAGAGCGTACAAGTAGACCGTGGTTTCCGGGGGGTGGCGCATGCACACATGCCTGGCACCCCTGTCCGTCAAGGACATTGTGGATGATTACATTTCTGGATTTATGATGATCGGCCTGCTGCTGATTGGCCGGTGCTGCGACCTGATCCTCTGGAGGATTAAGAAGACCGCCACCACGTCTGAAAAGTGGAGAACCGACCAAAGGAAGGTCAAATGGCTCCTTCCACCAAAAGAAGATACCTTCTGATTGTGTCTGGCTCCCCAGGAACTCTAAACACACCCTAAAGATTGACGGTCAGAATGATTGCTTATCGATCTATCTATTTATCCCGAGCTCTCACTCCCAGCTGCAACTCAAATCACCTTTGGACTGCTGCGTTCAAGGCCGTCCCGGCAACTACTATCTGAGTTGGTGTGCAAAGGGGAGGCGGGCCAAACCACACACACATACATGTATTGATGAACTGAAATGCCACATACACGGCACACACACTCCCTCCCCCACTCTCAACGTCTCCACCACACGTTTCTGCTGACGACCAGTGGTGATGACGTGTTCTGATGATGAAGCTGCGACCGCTGATCTGCTGGACTGAAGCAATAGTCTTATGCATCTTGCTATCTATGTATGTGAACAGGTTGGCTTTTTCTTTTTGGTGTCTCACTTCTAATCATGACTCCCTTTGGAACAGTGAACTGAATTGATGCATCCTTACCTCCCCCCAATTCTGTCTGAGTTCCTTTAACTCGGTTCCTTTTCAAGATGGAGTGCGGTAATTGGCTGCCTAAGTGTCTTTAAACCCCAGTAATTTCGTTGTAACTTGTAACTTCTGTAACTTGTTGCAATGACAATAAAGTAGCATTCCATTCCATCAATGAGGAACATCTCCACAGAGTAACTACAGGAAGTACTTCCTACAAACATCACTGAGATATTGATCAGGACATGTGGACTCACCTAAACTTCCTGCAGTTCCTCACAGCTGGGATCAGTCTCCGTCGTCCCTCATCTGATGTGTTGTACTTATCCAAGTACAACTCCTCCAGGACCTGGTCTGACATCTGCAGCATGTAGGCCAGAGCTGAGCAGTGGATCTCAGAGAGTCTCTGTTCTGATCTGTTCTCTGACTTCAGGAACTCTTGGATGTCCTGATGGACTGAGAGGTCCTTCATCTCCGTCAGACAGTGGAAGATATTGATGCTTCTGTCTGGAGACATTTGATAATAGTTGATCTCCTTCAGGTTCCTGATGACTCTCTGGATGGTTTCTGGACTGATCTCTGTCCGACCCAGCAGACCTTCTAAGAGTCTCTGGTTGGATTTCAGAGAGAGGCCATGAAGGAAGCGGACAAACAGGTCCAGGTGGCCGTTCTGACTTCTGAGGGATTTCTGAAGGACCTTCTTCAAGAATTTGTCCAGAGACTGGAAAGCATCATCATCTTCATCATCATCCTCATCATTATTTTTAACATCCTCTCTGATGAAGGTCTTCAGCTCGTCTGTCTTCCCACTGGTGAAATAGTGGAAAATGAAGACTGCAGCCAGAAACTCCTGAACACTCAGATGGATGAAGCTGTATACGACTTTCTGGAAGATCACAGACTCTCTTTTGAAGATCTGAGTACAGATTCCAGAGAACAGCGAGGCCTCAGTCACATCCAGACCACACTGCTCCAGGTCTTCTTGGTAGAACACCATGTTTCCTTTCTCCAGATGTTCAAAGGCCATCCTGCCCAGCTTCAGAAGAAGCTCCCTGTCAGCCTCTGTCAGCTCCTGTGGACCCGTCTCAGGTCCTTCATGGTATTTGAGCTTCTTCCTGTGTGTCTGAACCAGCACAAAGTGGGAGTACATGTCAGTCAGGGTCTGGGGCAGCTCTCCTCTCTGCTCGCTGCTCAACATGTGCTCCAGAACTGTAGCAGTGATCCAGCAGAAGACTGGGATTCCACACATGATGTGGAGGCTCCTGGAGGTCTGGATGTGGGAGATGATTCTGCTGCACAGCTCCTCATCACTCAGCCTCCTCCTGAAGTACTCCTCCTTCTGGGCGTCAGTGAAGCCTCGCACTTCTGTCAGTCTGTCCACACATGTTGGAGGGATCTGATGGGCCGCCGGTCGGGAAGTGATCCAGACCTGAGCCGAGGGCAGCAGATCCCCCCGGATGAGGTTAGTGAGCAGCACGCTGACTGAAGACTGCTGGGAGACGTCAAGCAGCCGCTGGCTGCTGCTGAAGTCCAGAGAAAGTCTGCTTTCATCCAGGCCGTCCAAGATGAACAGCAGCTTGCAGACAGCCAGGTCCTCTGCCGTCAGCTTCAGGAGCGTGGGATGGAAAACAGCCAGCAGTGAGAGGAGACTGTACGGCCGCTCTCCCAGCAGGTTCAGCTCCCTGAAGGAGAGCACCACCAGCACACTGACATCCTGGTTCTCCAGGCCCTCGGCCCAGTCCAGACTGAACTTGAGCACCGAGAAGGTTTTTCCACTGCCGGCCACGCCGCTGGTCAGAACCACTCGGATGTGTCTGAGCTGCTGGGCCGAGGCTTTGAAGATGTCCTGAACCCTGATGGCAGTGTGATGGAGGCTCTCCTTCCTGGAAGCTGTCTCCAGCTGCTTCAGCTCAGGTTCCCTCTGAAGCTCCTCACTGAGTCCCTCTGTGATGTGGAGCTCAGTGTAGATCCTGTTGAGGAGGCTTCCTCCTCCTGCTTCATCACTTCCTTCAGTCACACGTTCACATCGCCTCCTCAGACTCTTCTTATGTTCTTCTAGAAGCTGCTGCAGACCAACACCTGCTCAAAGACAACAACAACAGTCAGACTGCACACAAACAACCAGCTTTCATGTCTACAACACAACAACAAGTTCAGTGAAGACAAACCAGTCCCTCAGAGACACATGTCCACTCTTACTTGGTGCAGCGACGCTTCTGGATCTTTCTGGCTGCTCCTCACACACATCACTCCTCTTCCTCTTTCTGTGGACACCAAGCAACATTTACTCTGAGCAACACAACACAGCAAAGACACAAATATTCAGCTTCATATAAACTAGGGCTGGGCACATTAACAAGTTAACGCACTGCTTCCATAACGCCAACAAACATTTTATCAGGCGTTAACGTGAGCGTTTAGAATCAAATGGCTCAAAGACTGTATTTCTCAATCTGGTACCAGATCCCTAATGAGTGGTTTGATAAAATAGGGGGAAATACCTTCCAGTTTAGATGTGATTTTGAAGTGTCCAGAAGCCCTATAAAGCTCTCTAACTTCCAAAAACAGGTGTTAATGTATGAAAAATGATCTTTACCTACAACTTCTCTCATGAAAGTTCTCTCATATGGAACAACAGGGTTGTTACTATCAATATAAAATCTTTGAATCCAGCTGACTGGGTTAAAAATGGTCTTAATTCTGTTTGTGATTTACTGGATTCAGAGGGTCTTTAGCTTTCCTTTGAAAACTTTCACAGAAAGTACAAAATTAGCTCTTCAAGGAAACTCTGACTAAATATCCTGATCGTCAGAATGATTCTAAGTACGATATAGTTTTCTTTGACTCTACCTTTCTTAAAGGTCGAGGATCTCAATCGATTGGACTGAATGTAAATTCGAGGAATCTTATTTTAAAAAGGCGTCAGCTATATAACCTACC
This sequence comes from Salarias fasciatus, assembly GCF_902148845.1. Taxonomy (NCBI): domain Eukaryota; kingdom Metazoa; phylum Chordata; class Actinopteri; order Blenniiformes; family Blenniidae; genus Salarias; species Salarias fasciatus. The sequence continues at coordinate 26,407,508 of NC_043747.1, forward strand.
AATGATTGGTACCAATGAATGAAGGCTTCAGTTTGATGTTGATCCTTCCAGGTTTTGTTTGTCTGAGGCTGAAACCATTGATCAGTTCTGGCCTGATATTCATGACTGGGTCTCATTATCCTACATTTTTCCTTTTACCTGTCATAATATCATTTATTTAATATAGAATCTGGATGAAGAAGTTTGATGTGACAAACCTTGTGATTACTTTGGGTAAAAATCTTAGATAGATGGGAGTGGAATGGAAGTTCTCCCCCTTTCACAGCATTTTCTCTTGTTTTTTTGCCAACTGTTCTAATTCCCTTAACATGATAAACAATCCAAAAACGATAAAAAAGCACAATTCCTGGTGCAAAGACTCCGTGCAGAGAACTTTGAGCACAGTAATAAATCTGGAAGATTCCTGACGAATCAGTTAAAAACAAACAAGGAGAAAAACACAATCTCAGCTGTTGAAGATTGAGAAGGAAACATCAGCCATGACCCAGACAAGATCAATAACATCTTTAGAGATTTCTATCAAAGATTATACCAATTGCAATTAGACATAACAGATGAGGAAATTAATACTTTTTGAATGATATCAATCTTCCAAAATTGAAAGATGAAAATAGAACAGTGTTGGATTCTCCTCTTTCCGCGGATGAACTCCATAAATCTCTGCAGCATATGCCCAATCATAAAGCTCCAGGTCCAGATGGCTATCCAGCAGAATTCTATAAAGAATTCTGGACCATGCTGGATGTGGGGTTCGGTGTTCCTTTGCCTTTGGACGGGGGGAGCGGGGGTTTAGGGTGGAAGGGAGTGGCTTCTGCCGGTCTTGGCTCTGAGGCCCCCGGGGCTGCCGGGGGTCCCTGTTGGGGCTTTCCTCTGCCCTCTTCTGGACCGGCACTTGGGAGTCTGCCTGGGGGCAGATCTGGGCTCTGGGGTGGCTGCTGAACTCTCCATCAGGTCAGTCACACTGAGACTCTGCTTGACAGCAGCAGCAGCTCTGAATCACTGATGGACTTTTACCAGCAGCTGGTGAGGAGCTCAAGGAACTCTGGGAGTTTTCTCAAAGTCATATTCAGTCACGAAGTGTCTCCATTCTGACTGGATGAGAATCTGTCACAACACACTCAATGCTTTACAGTTTACACACATTCATTAGACTCTGAGACAAACATGTCCAACCTGTAGAGGAACGCTGAGAGAACTTCCAGACATGACAGCAAACATTTCAACTGACTCTTTACTTTGAGGGAAACAAGAAGAAAGAACAGCAGCTGATGTCTCTGACCTGTCCTCACACTCTGATCCGTCCTCCTCTTCAACCACACCAGACATCTTCAGTCAGCTGAGAGAGAAAACAGCAGCAAGGATCAGGACACACACACACACACACACACACACACACACACACACACACACACACACACACACACACACACACACACCTGGACGCAGGCTGAACAGGAAAAACAAAGTTTTGTTGTTGTTTTTTTTAGTAATCCTTTAATTTAAATAACAGGGCAGAGCTCATGCGAGTTGTATCAAATCAAACTGCAAAAAGAAAATCAGCCCAGCAACATTTACAGACCCCCCCACCTCCCAAAAAAAAAAAAGAAAAAAAACTTCTTTTAATCCGTGTTTTTTAAATTTGACTTTCCCGTTCTCAGAGAGAAAAACCAAATAAAGGAAACCAAACATGACAAATTCATAGCAAATGTGAAACAGAGAATCAAATCGATCCCATCCGTCCAGTTTGAAGGTTTTAATGAATCTAAAAGCTCTAAAGTCTGGAGACGCAGTGAAACATTGAGGCTGATTAAAACTCACTGGTTCTTCCTCACGGCGGAGCAGAGATCCCTGGAGACACAGAGCAGGTTTCACAGCGAGACGATGCAGTTAGAATATCTAACTTTTCCGAGACGTCATTTCTCTGAGCCACTCGTTAAGATGGAGCCATTTCTTTCCAATAACACGATGCAGAATTACAGGTTCAACAATCGTTGCCTCCTTGAATTGAGTCGGTTTGTCTCTTCACTGCCTGTCATGTCAGAGGGAGCAGGTTTTGGACGAAAGGTCCCTTCTGAGTGTTTTGGGGTTTCAGCACCACGGACAGCGCCTGAAGTGAGGAAGATTTAATGCTGTTAAAGTCCATCCAGAGACGATCCTGTGGGAATCTGTCCAGCTTCACCTGTCTGGGCCCCGTGTCTCTGTCTCCTGTAGAGGAGCGAGCTGCTCCATCTTCCCCCCTCTCTCCTCCTCAGACCTCAGAAAATTCAATAAATGAACAACTTAACAGAACATAAAGGTCAATAAATTCCTCTCTGGCTGCTAAAAGCTCGTGCAGGTGTGAGAATACTTGATGAAAAGTCCTTATTCCAAAGAGAAGTGACCGTTTACAAAGAAAAAACTGAAACGCCACACTTCTCACCCTCCATACCTCCGTGCTCATGCATGTGTCCCCTCTTGAACAGTCCGACGAGCAACACACGGAACAAAAATTCCTACGTCACAGGGCTTTAAATACAAACAACACCAAAAAAATCAGAAATATGAGCAACGAACAACAACATAAATTATGTTTATTGCGGTTAAAATATCCATTCTTCATCAGTCAGTTCACGCTCTTCTTCTCATGACAGCAGCAGGGACTGAGTCTAAGGTCAGGGGGAAAACCTGGACTGGATTCCCAGTGACGAGGCCGTTCAGTGGAATGGATTCCCTGCAGGGCTCCCCCTGCTGGCTGTGAAGTGAGGAGAAACTGACTGATTATTGATCATATTTCACTGAATGATGACAGTTTA